>NW_028270153.1:12299340-12491007 GCF_037043375.1 Chiloscyllium plagiosum
TTTGCTCTTGATCCCCTCAGCAGAGAAAAACATCCAATGAATTAAAGATCAACTTTTACACTGGTACTTTACAGTCTTCTGAACTCAACAGAATGTGCTGGAGAAACTCAGCAGCTTGAGAAACACCTGTGGAGAGAGAAACAGGGTGAACCTTTCAAATCCAATTCTATTATGGAACTTTTCCCAAAAAAAAGTTCACTCTGTTGCTCTCTCTCTTTTTCCGTAGATGCTGCCAGACCTGCTGAGTTTCTCTAGCAACTTCTGTTTTCATTTCAGATTTCCAATACCTGCAAAGTTTTACTTTTATTATTATTATCATAATTTATTACAGTGTATAACAATGTCTACAATCTCTTTCCCATCTTGATTCCTTCCATTCTGCTGCTTTGGATGTACTCTAATTTTTCTCCCAATTTGGTTTTCAGATGTTCATGATTCAAGCCTTTCATACCTCCTCTGGACAAACCCTTTGTACAGAGTTATAGATTCATAGAGTCATGGAAATATACAGCATGAAAATAGACCCTTCGGTCCAACTCATCCATGCCAACCAGATATCCCAATCTATTCTAGTCCCAATTGCCAGCACTTGGCCCATATCCATTCAAACCCTTCCAATTCATGCACCGATCCAGATGCCTTTTAAATGTTGTAATTGTATCAGCCTCCACCACTTCCTCTGGCAGCTCATTCCATACATGCACCATCCTCTGCGTGAAAACGTTGCCCCTTAGGTCCCTTTTAAATGTTGCCTCACTCACCCTAAACCTATGCCCTCTAGTTATGGACTCCCCCACCCCAGGGAAAAGACCTTGTCTATTTAGCCTATCCATGCCCCTCATAATTTTATAAAACTCCATAAGGTCACCCCTCAGCCTCCGACACTCCAAGGAAAACAGCTACAGCCTGTTCAGCCTCTCCCTGTAGCTCAAATCCTCCAACCCTGGCAACATCCTTGTAAATCTTTTCTGAACCCTTTCAAGTTTCACAGCATCTTTCCGATAGGAAGGAGACCAGAATTCATGGAGCCCTACAGCACGGAGACAGGCCCTTCGGCCCAAACTGTTCCATGCTGACCAAAGTGCCCAACCACACCAAGCCCATTTCCTTGCACTTGGCCCATAAAATTCGAACCCTTTCCTGTCTATGTATTTATCCAAATGCCTTTTAAATGTTATTAATGAACCTCCCTTTACCACTCTTTTCAACAGCAGCCCTTTCATTATTTAATCCTGTGCAGTCCTTTGCAATCCCATTCCATTCCATTTCATTGTAGACCACTCTTTATTGTAACATCTTTGCCAATCAGATTCATTTTGCCAGCCAATCAACATCCTTTATTTATTCAGTATAGATAAACGCAATCTTTTGAAATTTGGCATTCCTGCACTATCCTGATGAGTTCAAGACAAAAAACTCAGGAAACCTGTTGGCTTTACAGAAAACTCCTGTTGTGTCTTGCCCCACCATTCCATCTTTTCACTTATTTAATACTCATTATATTTCTCATTTCACATGATCCAGGTGAAAAGTTAACTCTTTCTCCACAGGTGCAGCCTGGCCTTCTGAGTGTTTCCAGCGTTTTCTGTTTCTCTTTTCATTTCAGATTTCCAGTATCTGCCTTCCTTTGCTTTAAATTCTTTCAATCTCCGTGAATGGCTGAGCGCTACTTTTAAGCATCAGAAATAACGCGGACAACAGAAACAAAGTAAAAACAGAAATTGCTGGATAAATGGAGCAGATCTGGCAGCAATTGTGGAAATAAAAGTAGAGTTAACGTTTGGAGTCCAGGGACCCAACTTGGAGATAGTGAGGACTGCAGATACTGGAGAATTAGAGGCACTAAAGTGTGGAGCTGGAGAAAGCACAGCAGGTCAGGCAGCATCAGAGGAGCAAGAGAGTCAGGTCAGGACCCTTCATCAGTGGCTCTACTTCACTGGTTCTCATGTTACAGGCACCTTTCAAATGTATCAGAGGTTCTTGCTGCAACCACAAATTGGGCAGCGAATTCCAGACAGACCAAAGAATCATAACAGTGTACATAGAGGCCATTTGCAACATTGAGTCTGCACCAACTCTCGGAAAAGTGTGGGACGATTTAGCATTGCCAATCCACCTAGTTGTTACATCCTGAGACACTATGAGACAATTGGAAATCCACATTACCTGCACATCTTTGGATTGTGGAAGGAAGCTGGAGCACACGGAGGAAACCCATGCAGACATGAGGAGAACACGTTAAGTGTGTACAAGAACATTTTCTGATTCAATATGTGGATGTGCCGACTTGAGAAGCTGCAAAACCTGACCTACTCTTGGGAAAAGGGTGGCTCAGTGGTTAGCCATGTTGCCTCACAGCACCAGGGTCCCGGGTTTGATTCCCGCCTTGGGTGACTGTCTGTGTGGAGTTTGCACATTCTCTCTGTGTGGGTTTCCTCAGGGTGCTCTGGTTTCCTCCCACAATCCAAAGATATGCAGGTCAGGTGAATTGGCCATGCTAAATTGCCCGTAGTGTTAGATGCGTTAGTCAGGGGAAATATAGGGTAGGGTAATGGGTCTGTTTGGAGGGTCGCTGTGGACTTGTTGAATTGAAGGGCCTGTTTCCATACTGTAGGGAATCAAATCTAAATAAGGCAGGGTAGGTGACTGAGGTGTCGGGGGGGGGGGGGGGGGGCGGGGGGCAGTGACCATAATTCTATTAGTTTTAAAATGGTGATGGAAAAGGATTGACCAGATCTAAAAGGTAAAGTTCGAAATTGGAGAAAGGCCAATTTTGAGGGTATTAGGCAACAACTTTCAAAAGCTGATTGGGGGCAGATTTTCATAGGTAAAGAGACATCTGGAAAATGGGAAGCCTTCAGAAATGAGATAACGCGAATCCAGAGAAAGTAAATTCCTGTCAGGATGAAAGTAAAGGCTAGAAAGTATAGGGAATGCTGGATGAATAAAGAAATTGAGGTTTTAGTTAAGAAAAAGAAGGAGGCCTACGTCAGGTATAGACAGTATAGATCGAGTGAATCCTTAGACGAGTGTAAAGACAGTAGGAGTATACTTAAGAGGGAAATCAGGAGGGCTAAAAGGGGACATGAGATAGCTTTGGCAAATAGAATTAAAGAGAATCCAAAGGGGTTTTACAAATACATGAAGAACAAAAGGGTAACAATGGAGAGAATAGGGCCCCTCAAAGATCAGCAAGGCAGCCTTTATGTGGAACTGCAGGAGATGGAGGAGATACTAAACAAATATTTTGCATCAGTGTTTATTGTGGAGAAGGTCATGGAAGATATAGAATGTAGGGAAATAGATGGTGACAGCTTGCAAAATGTCCATATTACAGAGGAGGGGGTGCTGGATGTCTTAAAACACACAGAAGAGGACAAATCCCCTGAACCTGATCAGGTGTACCCTAGAACTTTGTGGGAATCTAGAGAAGTCATTGCAGGGCCCCTTGTTGTATCATCAATAGTCACAGGTAAGGTGCAGGAAGACTGGAGGTTGGCTAACGTGGTGCCGTTACTGAAGAAAGATGGTAAGGAAAAGCCAGGGAACTATAAACAAGTGAGCCTGATGTCGGTGGTGGGCAAGTTGTTGGAGGGAATCCTGAGGGACATGATTGACATGCATTCGGAAAGGCAAGGACTGATTGGGGATAGTCGACATGCTTTTTGCCTGGGAAATCATGTCTCATGAACTTGATTGAGTTTTTTGAAGAAGGAACAAAGAGGATTGATGAAGGCAGCGTTAGACGTGATCTATATGGAATTCAGTAAGGCTTTCGACAAGGTTCCTCATGGTAGACGAGTCAGCAAGGTTAGATCTCATGGAATACAGACAGAACTAGCCATTTATATACAGACTGGCTTAAAGGGAGAAGACAGAGGGTGGTGATGGAGGGTTGCCTTTCAAACTGGAGGCCTGTGATCAGTGGTTGCCATGAGGATCGGGGCTGAGTCCACTGCTATTCGTCATTTACATAAATGATTTGGATGTGAGTAAAAGAGATACAGTTAGTAAGTTTGCAGATGACATCAACATTGGAGGTGTAGTGGACAGCGAAGAAGGTTACCTCAGAGTACAACGAGATCTTGATCAGATGGGCAAATGGGCTGAGGAGTGGCAGATGGAGTTTAATTTAGATAAATGTGAGGTGCGGCATTTTGAAAAGGCAAGCAGAGCAGGACTTATACACTTAATGGAAAGGTTCTGGAGAGTATTACTGAACAAAGAGACCTTGGAGTGCAGGTTCCTTGAAAGTGGAGTCGAAGGTAGATAGGATAGTGAAGAAGGTGTTTAGTATGCTTTCCTTTATTGGTCAGTGCATTGAGGGTAGGAATTGGAAGATCATGTTGTGGCTGTACAGGACATTAGTTAGGCCACTATTGGAATTTTGCATGGAATTCTGGTCTCCTTCCTATTGGAAAGATGTTGCGAAATTTGAAAGGGTTCAGAAAAGATTTACAAGGATGTTGCCAGGATTGGAGGATTTGAGATACAAGGAGAGGCTGAATAGGCTGGGGATGTTTTCCCTGGAGTGTCGGAGGCTGAGGCGTGACCTGATAGAGGTTTATAAAATCACGAAGGGCATGGATATGGTAAATAGACAAGGTCTTTTCCCTGGGGTGGGGGAGTCCAGAACTAGAGGGCATAGGTTTCGGATGAGTGGGGCAAGATTTAAAAGGGACCTAAAGGGCAACCTTTTCACAGGAAAGATGGTACGTTTATGGAATGAACTGCCAGAGGAAGTGGTGGAGGCTCAAACACTTAAAAGGCATCCGGATGGATATATGAATAGGAAGGGTTTGGAGGGATATGGGCCAAGTTCTGGCAAATGGGACAAGATTAGGTTGAGTTATCTGGTCGGCAAGGACAATTTAGACTGAAGTGTCTGTTTCCATGCTGTACATCTCCATGACTCCATGACAGTTGCCCAAGGCTGGATTCGAACCTGGATCCCTGGGAGGCAGCAGTGCTAACTACTGTGCCACCACAGCAACACCATCTGGGTGAGAAGGAGTTTACTCTTGCCCACTTTTACTCAGTATGGATGGCAGCTAAGGAGATGCTTCCTCATGATGAGAGGAGCTGAGTGCGTAGCCCGGTGATACGGTCAGCAATGAGCGAGGTGTTGGAGGGGTGGGGTGGAAGGAGAGGTTAGGAGTCTTATCAACTTCCAGCCTCCACCCTGTTAAGTCTGTGCCAGGGATGGTGCAATGCTACTTCGTGCCAACTGCAGGGCCTCATCCAGCTGCCTTTGGTAAATGTAGTAAAGCGATCACAAGTTCCTGGAAGGGTACAGGGTAAAGGCTATCCCAGTCACAGGACCTTTCAGACTGAGTCGGGGAGAGGAGTGGTCAGACCTCCTCAGACCCTTTACCTCCCCCACCCCTCCCATCCCCTCCCACCCAATCCAGCCCTCACTCCTACTGGCTCCCGGGGTGTTGGTCTTCTGTCAGGTGCAGCTATCTCTCCTGCTGACATGGATATGCAATGGAGAGCTTGTGAGCTGTGATGAGCCAATAACTCTCAGGGGTTGAGGTTCCTGCTCCTGGGGGAGTGGGGATGTGGGGCCGAAGGATGTGTGGGGAGGGGATGCTAAATCCTGCTGGCTAGTTAACTGCCTGAAGGTCCCTGCAGCAGGAATTAACTCCCATCAAAGTCTTCTCCCCAGCTCTCTGATGCTCCAATCTGTGGAAAAGATGTCACCTCAACTGCTGGATTTGTCCAATATATTTGCATGGTTCCCTGAACTCCATTTTTCAAACTTATTCACGTCTGGGATGAGGGCGTCACTATCTAGGCCGGCACTTATTGCCCATCCCTAAATGCCCAGAGGGCAGTTAAGAGTCGACCACATTAGTATATGGTCTGGAGTCATGTGTAGACCGGACCGGGTAAGGATGGCAGTTTCCCTCCTAGCCAAGTCAGATGGGTTTTTCCCTGACATTAGATTGTTTAATGCCAGATTTTTATTGAATTCGAACACAGGTCCCCAGAATGTTTTCTGGCTCTCTGGATTAGCAGTGCAGCAATAATACCATTAGGCATTGCCTCCCCCTATTATCAGGAAGGGGATAGATCAGGTCCTTCAGGCTCAAAGGATTAAAGGGTGAAAGTAGGAACAGGGTAGGATCTGCTATGATGACATTGAGTGAAGACCAGTCTCAAATGGCCCCCTCCTTCACTTATTTTCTATGTTTCTGTGACCTGAGCCTTAAATCCCACTAACCTATATTCTCCAACACACATCTTTGCCTTTGACTACTCGCAACACTAGTTCCTAATCAAAGTTACAGACTATAGGCTAAAAATCCCTCCTCTCAAATCCTTTCAAAATATCAACCATACAATCAACATTAAAATACATGTTGCTATTCTCAGAACTGCAGTTCCACGTTGGAAGTAAATCATTGTAATATGATTAAAAATGTTCACCGTAATGAATAAAATGCTAATTGTAATGTGATTAATACCTATTAACAATTGGGGTACGACTGAAATGAATGAGTCCCTGCAGTGTAATTCAAACAATGATGACTACGCTAATGGATTGTAATGAATTAAAGATTATTTGGGTCTGTGAATTCCGTTGAGGAGGTAGAAAGGGCAAACCTGCATTTACATAACACCTTATTACATTCTCAGGGAACCCTGATGAAGTGCACAAATTATTTTTGACGTTTAATCACTGTGCATGAAGCAGTAGTCACGGGCAATTTGTGGACAGCAAGATCCCACAAGTCGCAAATGAATGCACAACTGGATTATTTCTTTTAAGGTGAAAGGAGTAGCAGCCGGGACACTGTGGGGAACACCCTTCTCTTATTCAAGAGAGTCAATGAAATGCTTCACGTCACTGGAGGAGCTGAATTTTAAAGGGGGGGTTGGATTTCAGTTCAGTGAGTACCACCAGACTGCATCTGAGTTAGATGGTTCTGGGCTCATCAGAACACGGACTAGGTGACACTCCAGGGGTGTCAGGGGTGCTGTCTTCCAGGTGAGATGTTTTTAGAGTACCATGTCTAATTCCATTCACCCTGCTATAGGAAGGATATTATTAAATTGGAAAGGGTGCAGAAAAGATTGACAAGAACGTTACCAGGAGTGGAGAGTAAGCATTATAAGGAGAGGCTGGATAAGTGGGACTTTTTTCCCTGGAGCGTCGGAGGCTGAGGGATGACCTTACAGAGAAGCATAGATAAGATTAATAGCAACATTATTTTTCCCAGGGTAGGGGAGTTCAAAGCTAGAGGGCGAGGGTTTTAAGTGAGAGGGGAAAGATTTAAAAGGGACTTGAGGGATGTTTTCGGAGAGTGGAATGAGCTGCCAGAGGAAGTGGTGGAGGCTGGTACAGATACAACATTTAAAAGACATTTTGATGGATACATGGATAGAAAAGGTATAGAGGGATATGGACCAAGTGCTGGCAAATGGGATGGTTTAGTTTGGGAACCTTGGTCAGTGTGGACTGAAGCATTTGTTTCTGTGCTGTGTGACTTTATGACTCAGTGGTCCCTTCTCAGATGGAAGCTAACAATTACATTGTGTTAATTTGAAGAAGAGCAGGAAAGTTGACTGGGGTGTTGCAGGCAATAGTGAACCCTCAAGTAACAATTGCCATTCATCAGAGCTTGCTGTGTGTAAATTAATTGCCCTTTCTCCCACATTAATTCAGGAGCTACATTTCAATGTATGTTGTTGGCTCTAAAGCATCAGGATGTTCAGAGGATTCTAGAATAGACACAAGGTCTAATTTCTACTTGCATCCCATTCTTTATTGAAGTGGTACTTCCTGACATGGAACGCACTATAAATTTGGGGAAAGGAAAGCACAGACTGATTCAGTCCAGTGAGTTGGGTTTTCTGTCACTGTTGCACGTGCCGATTGCAATGGGACTTCCATCCTCAGGAATTTGAGTGGAGCAGTTTTGAAGTGAAAGGTCAGCTGTAATTCATTTCATGGAGCTCTCTACTTTTATCGTCTTCGTTCACAAAACCTTTGGCATTCCACGAATTAAGCTCTCAGACTGGGGGCGTTGAACAAATTCTGCATGATCTTAATTTAATGAAGAAGGGAAATGTCGTTCTGTTAAAAAGAATTTCAAACATGTTTCCCACCACATGACAATGATCAGAAGGGGTGAGGGGAAGTTCAGATTCAGATGCTGACCTGAATTTTGATTCCTTCCTTCATAGAACATAGAACATAGAACATAGAAAAATACAGTGCAGTACAGGCCCTTTGGCCCTTGACGTTGCGCCGATCCAAGCCCACCTAACCTACACTAGCCCACTATCCTCCATATGCCTATCCAATGCCCGTTTAAATGCCCATAAAGAGGGAGAGTCCACCACTGCTACTGGCAGGGCATTCCATGAACTCACGACTCGCTGAGTAAAGAATCTACCCCTAACATCTGTCCTATACCTACCACCCCTTAATTTAAACCTATGCCCCCTCGTAATAGCTGACTCCATACGTGGAACAAGGTTCTCATGGTCAACCCTATCTAAACCCCTAATCATCTTGTACACCTCTATCAAGTCACCCCTAAACCTTCTTTTCTCCAATGAAAACATCCCCAAATGCCTCAGCCTTTCCTCATACGATCTTCCTACCATACCAGGCAACATCCTGGTAAACCTCCTCTACACCCGTTCCAATACCTCCACATCCTTCCTATAGTACGGCGACCAAAACTGCACACAATACTCCAGATGCGGCCGCACCAGAGTCTTATACAACTGCAACATGACCTCAGGGCTCCGGAACTCAATTCCTCTACCAATAAAAGCCAGTTCGCCATATGCCTTCTTCACCGCACTATTTACCTGGGTGGCAACTTTCAGAGATCTGTGTACATGGACACCAAGATCCCTCTGCTCATCCACACTACCAAGTATCCGACCATTAGCCCAGTACCCCATCTTTTTGTTACTCATACCAAAGTGAATCACCTCACACTTACCTATATTGAACTCCATTTGCCACCTTTCTGCCCAGCTCTGCAACTTATCTATATTCCACTGTAACCTGACACATCCTTCCTCACTGTCAACAACTCCACCGACTTTCGTATCATCCGCAAACTTGCTCACCCAACCTTCTAGCCCCTCCTCCAGGTCATTTATAAAAATGACAAACAGCAATGGTCCCAAAACAGATCCTTGAGGAACACCACTAGTAACTGCACTCCAAGATGAACCTTTACCATCAACTACTACCCTCTGTCTTCTTCCAGCCAGCCAATTCCGAATCCAAACCTCCAACTCACCCTCAATGCCATACCTCCGTATTTTTTGCAGTAGCCTACCATGGGGAACCTTATCAAATGCCTTACCAAATTCCATATACACCACATCTACCGCTTTACCCTCGTCTACCTCCTTAGTCACCTTCTCAAAGAATTCAATAAGGTTTGTGAGGCACGACCTGCCCTTCACAAAACCATGCTGACTATCCTTGATCACATTATTCCTATCCAGATGTTCATAAATCCTATCCCTTACAATTCTCTCAAAGACTTTGCCCACAACAGAAGTGAGACTCACCCGCCTATAGTTACTAGGGTTATCCCTACTCCCCTTCTTGAACAAGGGAACCACATTTGCTATCCTCCAGTCTACTGGCACTATTCCTGTAGACAACGAGGACATAAAAATCAAGGCCAATGGCTCTGCAATCTCCTCCCTTGCTTCCCAGAGAATCCTAGGATAAATGCCATCAGGCCCAGGGGACTTATCTATTTTCACTCTTTCCAGAATTTCCAACACCTCTTCCCTACATACCTCAAAGCCGTCCATTCTAATTAATTGTGACTCAATATTCACATTGGCAACAATGTCCTGTTCCTGAGTGAATACTGACGAAAAGTATTCATTCAGTGTCTCCCCAATCTCTTCAGCCTCCACACGCAACTTCCCACTACTATCCTTGACTGGACCTATTCCTACCCTAGTCATTCTTTTATTCCTGACATACCTATAGAAAGCCTTAGGGTTTTCCCTAATCCTACCAATTAAGGACTTTTCATGTCCCCTCCTTGCTGCTCTTAGCTCTCTCTTCAGATCCTTCCTGGCTACCTTATAACTCTCAATCGCCCCAATTGAACCTTCACGCCTCATCTTTACATAGGCCGCCCTCTTCCATTTAACAAGGGATTCCAATTCCTTATTAAACCACGGCTCCCTCACACGACCCTTTCCTCCCTGCCTGACAGGTACATACTTATCAAGGACACTCAATAGTTGCTCCTTGAACAAGCTCCACATATCAATTGTGCCCATGCGTTGAAGCCTACTTTTCCAAGCCACGCATCCTAGGTCGTGCCTCACCGCATCATAATTTCCCTGCCCCCAGCTATAACTCTTGCCCTGCAGTGCACACTTATCCCTCTCCATCACTAGAGTAAAAGTCACCGAATTGTGGTCACTGTCCCCAAAGTGCTCACCTACCTCCAATTCTAACACTGGCCTGGTTCGTTACCCAGAACCAAATCCAGTATGGCCTCACCTCTTGTTGGCCTGTCTACATATTGTGTCAGGAAACCCTCCTGCACACATTGGACAAACACCGACCCATCTAACGAACTCGAGCTATAGCTTTCCCAGTCAATATCTGAAAAGTTAAAGTCCCCCATAACAACCACCCTATTACTTTCACTCTTCTCCTGAATCATCCTCGCAATCCTTTCTTCTACATCTCTAGGACTATTAGGAGGCCTGTAGAAAACTCCTAACAGGGTGACCTCACCTTTCCTATTCCTAACCTCAGCCCAAACTACCTCAGATGGCGAGTCTTCATCCATCGTCCTTTCCACCGCTGTAATACTATCTTTGACAAGCAATGCCACACCTCCCCCTCTTTTACCCCCACCTCTGACCCTACTAAAACATTTAAACCCTGGAACCTGCAACAGCCAATCCTGTCCCTGTTCTACCCATGTCTCCGTAATAGCCACAACATCGAAATCCCAGGTACCAACCCATGCTGCAAGTTCACCTACCTTATTTCGTATACTTCTTGCATTGAAGTATTCACACTTCAAGCCACTTTCCTGTTTACAGGCACCCTCCTTTGAGATTGATGCCATGTTCCTAACCTCCCTACACTCCAGGTCCTGCACCTTAAAGCTACAGTCTGGGTTCCCATGCCCCTGCAGAGTTAGTTTAAACACCCCCCCCCCCCCCCCCCCCCCCCTCCAAGAGCACTAGCAAACCTCCCCCCAAGGATACTGGTGCCCCTCAGGTTCAGGTTAGACCATCCTGTTTATAGAAGTCCCACCTTCCCCAGAAAGAACCCCAGTTATCCAGATACCGGAATCCCTCCCTCCCTGCACCATCCCTTCAGATATCTGATGCAACTTTGGAATGAAGAACATAGAGTGTATGGGAGACATTCAGATTATTTTTGTGAATGGGCAGAGATTGAAGAATTCATTGGAGCAATCTACAAGGGGAAGCATGACCCAAGGTTGTTTAACCTGAGTCTCAATGTCAGCTGTCAGACATGCAATCCAGCGATCAGTTTCAACTGTGAAACAGGATCTTGTGTCATCTGTGGGTGAGCAGGCAGAGACTTGCGAGCTGGAAAAAGAAGTGGTAATTTTCTCACTGTAGTTGACCCCACCTCTACTTCCTGCAAGAGCACTGAGCATCCTTTACTTTAACTCATTTTCAGGATGAGGGCATCACAGACTAGGCCAGCATTTATTGGCCATCCCTAATTTCCCAGGGACCAGTTAAGAGTCAACCACATTGCTGTGGGTCTGGAGTCACATGTAGGCCAGACCAGGTAAGGATGGTAGTTTCCTTCCGTAAAGGACATCTGCTGTCCATGATCAGTAAACCCAGAAAACATAGAAAACTGAAGTAGGTGTTGGCTATTTGACCCTTTTTGAGCTTGCTCAGCCATTCATTATGATCATGATCAATCATTCAACTCATTTGCCAGTTCTCTCCATTTCCTTTGATCCACTTAGCACTAAGAACCATTATCTAACCCCTTCTGGAAAACATTCAATGTGTTGGCTTTCTGTAGTGGAGAATTAGATTAGATTAGATTACATTACATTACAGTGTGGAAACAGGCCCTTCGGCCCAACAAGTCCACACCGACCCGCCGAAGCGAAACCCACCCATACCCCTACATTTACTCCTTACCTAACACTACGGGCAATTTAGCATGGCCAATTCACCTGACCCTGCACATCTTTGGACTGTGGGAGGAAACCGGAGCACCCGGAGGAAACCCACGCAGACACGGGGAGAACGTGCAAACTCCACACAGTCAGTCGCCTGAGGCGGGAATTGAACCCGGGTCTCTGGCGCTGTGAGGCAGTAGTGCTAACCACTGTGCCACTGTGCCACCCATAATTCTACCCACTCTCTGGCTGAAGTAATTCCTCCTCATCTCTGTCCTAAGTGGCCCACTCCAGTACCCTGACACTGTGACCCCCGGTCATCGGAAACTTCCTTCCTACATTGGAGCACCACATGGAGTGTAATTTTAGATGAAGGTATGCACGGAGTATTAGTCATGCAGCCGAGAGAGGAAGTGGAGCGTTGAACAGAGTAGAGAGTAATAGCCTTTTTAAAAGAGTTGGGAGTGAAATAATAAATGAAGTGGAGTGTGGTTTTAAGGCGAGGGGGCAAGTGCAATATAAATAAATGATGTGGAGAAGCCAGTGTTGGACTGGGGTAGACAACGTTAAAAAATCACACAACACCAGGTTATAGTCCAACAGGTTTATTTGGAAGCACTAGCTTTTGGAGCGCTGCTCCTTCATCAAGTAACTAGGGGGCAGGATCATAAGACATAGAATTTATAGCAAAAGATCACAGTGTCATGCAACTGAAATGATATATTGAACAAACCTAGATTGCTCTTAACTCTTTCATTTTCTAGAAGGGTAGCAGGTTTCGATTCATTAATATGTAAATCCCAGAACTTCTTTTAAGTCACATTCATGAGGTAACTTAAGGTTTTATTTTTAAAAAGTGACATCTCAGCTCAGACAATGCATAAAGGTGTGAGGTTAGAGTCTGTCTGTATCCTAGTCTTGAATCAGACCGGTTTTATTTCCAAAGTAGGAATTTATAGCATATTATTTGGATTGACTGCTTGCAGATTGTGCACTATTCGAGCAAAATATAATGTATCTGCAAATATAATTCTGCAAATGCAAATTTACCCTGAACCAATACCTGAAACAAGGGGAAAGAACCCGAGGAGCGCTGCAGCAGACAAGCGGGCACGAAGGAAGGAGTGCAGCAGCTCGAGCAGATCAACAACCACATACAGATGGGACCTCTGCAACCGGAACTGTCACTCATGCATTAGTCTCTTCAGTCACAAGCAATGTTACTTCAGGGAAGCAGTAAACCAGAACAATGACGATGCAACCTATGGTCAGCCATGATCGAAAGGTGCCTCACACAGACTTATATCTGTATGTGCGTGCATGGGAGAGAGTGAGTGAGTGTGTGTGTCTGTGTGTGTGTGTGTGCGTGCGCGCACGCGCGTGAGAGAGTAAGCCTGTGAGAGGGTGCGCGCATGGGTGTGAGTGTTTGAGTATGCAAGGGAGTATGTGTATGAGAGAGTATATAATGTTATGGGGTCACCTGCAGTGTGACATAAGCCCAAGGTCCTGGTTGAGGCCATCCCCATGTGTACCGAACTTGGCTATCAGTCTCTGCTCGGCCACTCTGCGTTGTTGCATATCCCAAAGTTCACCTTGGAGGATGGTCACCCAAAGATCCGAGGCCGATCTCCCTGACCACTGAAGTGAAGCCCGACTGGGAGTGAACATCTTTGTCTGGCAATTGTTGTGCACTGTCCATTCATCAGTTGTTGTAGCCTCTGCCTGGTCTCGCCAATGTATCATGCCTCAGGGTATCCTTGCCTGCAGTGTATGAGATAGACAATGTTGGCTGAATCACATGAGTACCTGCCGCATACATGGTGGGAGGTGTCCCCACCTGTAATGGTGGCATCTGTGTCAACATTCTGACACGTCTTGTAGTGGTTGCCATTGTGTTGTGTTGATGTTGTCCTGGGCAGTTTGCTGCGAACAATGATCTGTTTGAGGTTTGATGGTTGTTTAAAGGTGAGAAGTCGCGATATGGGGAAAGTCTTGGCGAGGTGCTCGTCCTCACTGTTGATGTGTTGCAGGCTGCAAAGAACATGGCGTCGTTCTCCACTCCCAGGAAGCACTGGACAATGACAGGTACCCTATCAGTTGCATCTCATGTCTGTCTCCTGAGAAGGTATTACAGTTTCTCACCATAACACATTGGAATTGGCGATCGATGAGTTGAGCATCGTACCCTGTTCTCCTGAGGGTGTCCTTGAGCATCTTCAGGTGTCTGTCACTTTCCTCTTCATAAATAGACAAATAAATAGATATAAATAAAGAGGAGGATGTGGAAAGGAGAGAAGTGAACAGTTTAAAGACAGAAAGGGTGTGGAGTTTAAATAGAGTATTACTGCAGACATTAATGGTGTGACTGTTAACACTGCATTGATATGAGAGACGTGCCAATTTGAGAGACTGTAACAAGCAGGGAGTCAAGATGTCAGCTTTTACAATGTCTGCTCTGGTGTGATGCATTTTAAAGGTGATGATTATGAACCTGTCAAAAACATGACACCATGACATCCCTATTCCCAATCAAGCAGTGCCAGTTCGAGTCCCCAGGCTTGCTCACATTCAGAGCTGTCATCTTCAATTGTCATGGAATTCATTAATTCTTGACCTCTTCAATTAGCCATGATACTAATTGGCTGCAGTGTCATCCTCTGAATGGTATTCAACTCTTGACAGTTTCTGATTGCTTCTTTTTATTGACTGCCCACTTTTCCTGAACCCAGGATTCTTTCAGCCTAATGTTCTGGGTCTACTCCTGGCCGTGTTAGGAGGCTTTGACGCAAAAAAAAAAGCATGATCTGGTCATCGTTCTTTCCCAAAACTGAAAGCAAGCACAGCAGAAGTCAGGTGACCATAGCAAGTTATTGTGTGTAGTCCCCTTACAAATGTATCTTGCTAAGCGACTGAAATGTGGAAAACTCAGAAACCAATTTGTACACAGCAAGGTCTCGCCAAACAGCAATGTGGTATTGATCAGATCATTTGTTTTTGTGATGTTGGCTGAAGGATAAATGCTGGCCAGCACTTATACTCACAGTTGGTCATTCTCAATGCATCATATCCCTCCAATTCTCCAATCAAGACCAGTAGCAGTATCTATCATCAGTGCTTCTACTCCAATTCTAAAGGTTAGCCCAGTTTACAAAGATAAGTTCAACACAGACTTCCATGACCACATCTAGAATGAACCAACAAAATTGTCATACTTGGCAATTTCACCGCCAGCGTTGGTCATGACAGCCTGGCATGGAAGTGAGAGCCAGGAAGTTATGGTGTTAATAACTGCAATAGAATTGGATGTCGACTGTTGGAGCTCTGCAGAAAACTAGCTGCCCATAGCCAACATCCTCTTTCAACAAACGGATTGCTTCGAGATGAAATGGTTGCAGCTCTAATTCAAATGCCAGCACCTGAGAGACTCCATCCTGGTGCACTATGTGACTGTCCTGCACACTTGGAAACATGCCCAGTGCTGACCATCATACAGGCATTAGGCTCGATCAATCAAAACTGTGCTTCCATTTCAAGCCTAAGCCCAAAAACAGCCGTAGAGACAACCCCTCAAAGAAATTTCAAGTCAATATCCTGCAAACCTCATCAAACAGAGAGAGAAAGAGATCAGACAGCCTTCCAGGAACACTGACTTCACTGCTGATTCAATTGCCACTCAAGTGGCCACAGCTTTGAATACTTCCAATGAAGGTCATTGGATCCAGCACCAAGAAGGACAGGGACTGATTTGATGGAGACAAGATTGGTGAGCAACACATAAGTTGGCTTCTCAAGTCTTACCTGGCCTAGAGAGCAAGACAGTCCACCATGGAACATGCAACACCCTTCAATGTTCAAAGGAACCTCAATTATCCAAATATCAGATTACATTCAATTATCTGGA
This sequence comes from Chiloscyllium plagiosum, assembly GCF_037043375.1. Lineage (NCBI taxonomy): Eukaryota > Metazoa > Chordata > Chondrichthyes > Orectolobiformes > Hemiscylliidae > Chiloscyllium > Chiloscyllium plagiosum. Next base: position 12,315,382 of record NW_028270153.1, read on the forward strand.
ATTTTATTAACCGAACTAAATACTCACCACCTGTGTCCTTGGGATAATCAGGGTTCCTCTGTATTCTCAGGAAGTTAGCACAGCCAATCCACCTGACCTGCACATCTTTCAACTGTGGGAGGAAACCGGAGCACCCGAAGGAAACCCATGCAGACACGGGGAGAATGTGCAAACGCCACACAGTCACCCGAGGCTGGAATTGAACCCAGGTCACTGGCGCTGTGAGGCAGCAGTGCTAAGCACTGAGCCACTGTGCTGCCCCACTTAAATAAGGTCTCGCCAGCATCTTATATTCCAACCCCCTTGAAATATGGACAACATTCCATGAAGCTTCCTGATTACCTGCTGCTCTTGTGTGCTAGCTTTCTGTTCCATGCACAAATACCCCTGCGTAGGGGCTGCACCAGCGGGGTGGGCCCGAAGCAGACATCTCAGCAATAGAGTTGAGTTTGGGCCTGATAGCATCAGTAGCGTCTGCACTGACGGGATCCATTGAGGACTCAGAGTCAAAAGTGTGTTGCTGGAAAAGCACAACAGGTCAGGCAGCATCTGAGGAAAGGGAGAATCAATGTTTCGGGCATAAGCCCTTCATCAGCCCCATCTGAGGACTCACAGTGATAAGGGCATCGTCGGTGGAGGCGAGTTAATGCTGAGGAGTGGTTAGTCTTGTGCCTAACCACCAGGCCCATGGCCCAGGATGAAGCACTTAACAAGAGGGACTATAAAGGTGAACACATTTCCCTCATCTTTCTGCCTTCATATCCCATGTTTTGGTTTATTCTTCTGTGTTTTAAGATGGCGCTGGAGAGTGGCATCACTATACAGCACTTTCCTCTGTAATTTATAATGAAATACATGTGACAATAAAATAAAACAAAGTCAAAATCAAGTCCTTGTGTGCTGCAGCTTTCTGCAGTTTTTTCTCCATTTAACTGATGTGTTCTCCTGACCCACAGCCAGCCAGACCCTGGAGCCGGGGGAGCGGGGGGAGTTACAGATGGTGAACAATCAGCTCCTGGGAGGGAGTGCAGATGATCCATAATGAAAGGACCACCCTCCCTTCGCACTGGGCTGGGATTTCTGGTGTTTTCTCTAAGAGAATGATCACTTGCTCATGTTCTCCAGCCTCAGTTTCTGGCTATCCTCACGATGAGGTAAAAACAATGACTGTAGATGCTGGAAACCAGATTCTGGATCAATGGTGCTGGAAGAGCACAGCAATTCAGGCAGCATCGAGGAGCTTCAGCAAAATCGACGTTTCGGGCAAAAGCCCTGGGCTTTTGCCCGAAACGTCGATTTTGCTGAAGCTCCTCGATGCTGCCTGAATTGCTGTATCCTCACAATGAGCCAGAGTCCATTTACAGGAACATAGAGCTCTGCCTCTGAGTCCTGCTCACCTGCAGAGATTGGGACAAGAACCAGAGGGATAAAGAAATAGGCCATAAAGTGGCATTGGTTAGCCATATCATCAAAGGATTGACCTCCAAAGAGAGATTGAGCAGAATGCGCTTACATTCTTTGGAATTTCAAAGAATCTCATTGAAATCCATCAAATTCTGAGAGGCTGCTTTATTGGGTAGATGCTTAAGAGGCTGATTTCTCCTGGGCTAGAGAATTTAAAACTAGGGGGTGGTAGTGTCTGGACAAGGGGCAGAAAAAAGCAGAGAAATTTCCACATCAAACATCGTGGATCTTTGAAATTCTTCACCCTAGGGAGCTGTGTTCATTCAACTGATGAATACATTCAAGCTTGAGATCAATGGGTTTCTGGACCTGAAAGGAATTCACAGGCAAGGCACGCAATTGGACTGATGCAGAAGACCAGCCCTGACATGAAATATGAAGGGCTTTTGTCAAGGGGTTTCAGACCTACTCCTGAACATGTTTCTTATATTTTCTCTTGCTGATGCTCTCCTTGTGTCTGGAGATGAGGGGAGATAATGGCCTTGTGGTATTATCAGTAACTATTAATCCAGAGACCCAGGTAATGTTTTGGGGAGCCAGGTTCACATCCTGCCATGACAATGAAAATCTGGAATTAAGAGTCTAATGATGACCATTAAACCATTGCTGATTGTGAGGCAAAAACCCATCTAGTTCACTAACGTCCTTTAGGGAAGGAACTGTTACCCTTACCTGGTCTGACCTACGTGTGACTCCAGATCACAACAATATGGTTGACTCTTAAGTTGCCCTCTGGCAATTAGGGATGGGTATCGAATGCTGGCCTAGCCAGCGACACCCACGTCCTGTGAATGAATTGAGAAAAGAGATGTCCACTAAACTTTAAGGACAGAAAGTGTTAATGTAGGCCCATTCCATCAAGCTCTGCTGAGCAAGAGTCCTCTGGAAGGGGTGGGTGGGGAGGAAATGCCTTCAATATCAGTTATAAGCCAGCAACTAGACTGAACATTCACTTGCAGTTGCAGTAGCTGTTGTAATCTGGTCTTTGAAGCTGCGACAAGATTAACAGTAATGGCAACAGGCCAGAAATCCAGCAGACAATTTAGACCGGGTGGTTCCTGGTGAATACAAAGGTCAGTTCGATCCTAACTCATGGATAAATCTTCCAACACAGTTCTTCTCCTCTCTTTCTCTTGCCATCTGTTTGATATCAAAAACAGGCCAATTTACCATTAAGTTTTTAGAGTTTTTTTTTCATTTGCAAATTACATGGCTCTGCATGTTGTAGAATGTATAGCTGGTAATAGGCTAGACTGCCTGCTATCTCTGAAGCACTTGTAAGCATTAATTAGGAAACTGACTGCTGCTTCATCTTAGACATTCCAGTTATTTATTGACACTATACAATGACTTTACCAGAGATTATCCTGCTAATTCCCAGCACCTCAGCTTTATGATATTTTATTTAGCCTCACAATTAGCAAAATGATTACCTTTAATGTTGCTATGGTGACAGAAAGGCCCAGTGAATTGTCAGCATTCCCAAAGGATATGAGTGCAGCCTGGCCAGGCATAGAGTCCCAAATAACTTCCTTCCAAATGAACATGGGAATTTACTTTTTGACTAAATAGGCTCAGGATAACTAAGGAAAGACACTTTTTTAAAAGAAGGGGATTCGGTGACCAGAAGGGATAGGCTGCAGATGGTTGGTGAAGGACAAAGAGAAGGGGAGAGGTAGAGGATATTTTTACACAGTGAGTTTATGTGGTCTGGAATGTGCTGCTATGATGGCAACAAGAGAAGGTTCACCATAAATCTTTGCAAATGGAAATTGGTTAAATACTAAGAGGGCAAACCTTTGCAAAACCAGGGGGCAAAACCATGAGGGCCGCAGTAATTGGTAGCAAAGAGTGGTGGAGTGAATGATTTCCTTCATTCCCCTGTGTTTTGAATCCAATGGAAACTTCCAAAGCTGAGGAGGTTTGGAGAATGAAAGTCAATGTATCAACAATAACCCTATTAAAATCTCACCAGTCGTTTGTTTCTAGCATGAACTCCACCAGGGCCTGAGGTTTATCAGCCTGCACCTCCAACAGTTCACACAGCATCGGTTCCTTGGCAATCACAATTTTCCTGAACTCCTTCCTCTCTTCCAATTCCTGATTTACAAGCCTGTCTGTTGTAAACAGAACAAATGGGCACGAGCACCAAATTTGCTCCTCCCTCCCCTAATCCCACCGTTGACCACATGAGAACATGTGAAATACGATCTGGAGTAGACCATTTGGCCATTGAAAACTGCTTTGATCTTCTGCCCCGGCGCCATTTTCTCACACTATCTCCATGTACCTTAGTTCCATTAGCTTTCAAGCACCTATATTCAAAAGTGAGCTTCCGCAGTTACATGAGGCAGAGAACTCCTTTTGAGTGAACCTCATTATCGACTTAAACCCTTATTCTGAGAAATTAACCCCAAAATTCTCGATGTCACAGCTGTGGGGAACATTTCCTCACATTCCAACCTCTGAAGTCCTGCGAGAATTTTACATGTTTTATTGAGGTCACCTCTCATTCTTTCAAATTCCAGGTATTAGGGGCCACTTTACTCTACCTCTTCCTTTGGGGCATCCCCTTACCAGAAAACAGCCTAGTGTACCTAGTGCTTACACTCTATCTAATGCAAATGTGCCCTTCCATAAGTGAGATCAGAACAGCACACAGAACTCCAGGTGTGGCCTCATCTGTGCTCAGTATTGTAACACATCCTCTTTGTTCTTATATTGCTAATCGTTAAAAACTGGCATACAATGTTGTCTTCCTAATAACAATCTCTTTTAAACCACAAAGACTTTCATCTATCCACTTGATGTTGCTACATGCACAACCTAACCCTTTGTGATTCTCAGACTGTTCACTAGGAGAGACTCACGGGTGAAACCTGGTCTTTGGAACACTTTTTAAGAGAATCTAGGACATGAGAAAATTGGCTGGAAAAGGAGGATTGGGATAAAAGAAACCACAGGAATAATTGTGCTTCAATTGTTTGAGGACCACTCCTATATGCCTGTCTCAGTGAGTTACGCTCTGAACGATTAACAAATTGAATCTTTCCTTCAAATGTTCCCGTGATGTTAACGCAGCAGAACTTTTCCAAGAGATGAATCAGAACTTTGGCACTCTGGTTTTGTGCTTGATTAAGCTTGAAATCAGAACGTGGGACAGATTCAGACATACAGCACCTCAGATTCACCTCCCACGGATACAATTAAAACATTCCCAACTGAAAAAACCATAGCTCACTGCCAATGAATGCAAAGTCCTGGAGTTAGATGTCCATTACAAAAATACATTTTTATTATTATATTGTCTGAGGTACATGTAAACTTGATAATATCTTGAGTGCAATCAATAAATGTCCTTTACTACTGTAAATAAAAGCTGTCAAGTGAACTCTTCAATTAATTTCCCCAATTCATTTGATGGAGGCAGTGTTTAGGGGACAGCATTGAAGGGGAGGCAGTTTAGGGGCACAGTTAAAGAGGGGATGTGTTTGGGGGGGCAACATCAAAGGGAGGGCAGTATTTGTGGACAAACTTGAAGGGGTCGGTGTTTGGAGGCAACATTGAAGGGGCAGTGACAAAGGGAGGGTAGTGTTTAGGGGCAAACTTGTACACAGCAGTATTTAGATTTAACATTGAGGGGTGAACAGCATCTATTGGGGCAGTATTACAGGGTTATAGAGAAAGAGAGAGACAGAGACTCATGGAGCATAGAAACAGGCCCTATGGCCCACCGCTGAACAACAAACACCAAACTATACTAATCTCATTCACCTGAACCCATCCATAGCCTACTATACCATAGCATTTTAATTAGCTTCTCAAATATTGTGAGAGTGCCTACCTCCACTACCTCTCAGTATATATCTACCACCCACTGAATGCAAAAATATTTCCTCAGATCCCCTCTAAACCCCTCACACCTTACCTGAAAGTTATTCCCTGTGGTCTCAGACATGTCTGAGTTCCAAACAGTTCCATAATTACCTGATCCTCACAATCTACCTTGTCTATGCCTCTCATCATTTTGTATACCTCAGCCAGATCCCTCTCAGCCTCCTCTGTTTCTGGAAAAGCTAACTCAGCCTATCAAATTTCTCCTCATAACTGAGAGTTTTCCAACCCAGGCAACATCCTGGTGAATCTCCTCTGCACCCTTTCCAGCGTAATCATGTTCTTCCGATAGTGAGGAGACCAGAACTGCACACAGTGTTCCATCTGCAGGCTAACCAATGTTTTATGAAGTTGTAACAAGACTTCATTGCTCCTATATCCTCCCTCACCAAATAAAGGCAATCATCCTGTGTGCCTTCTTCCCCACCCTGTCTACCTGTGCTGACACCTTCAGGGATCTATCAACTTGTACTCCAAGGTCCATTAGTTTCCCAGTACTCCCAGGGATCCCCTGTTCCTTCTGTATATCCTTCCCTTAGTAGACATCCCAAAATACATTATCTCACACTTGTCAGGATTAAATTTCATCTACTATTACTCTGTCCAATTTGCCAGCCAATCAATATCAGATTGTAATCTCAGATCATCCTTCTCACCATCAACAGCATCCACCTATTTTTGTGTCATCTGCAAGCTCACTTCACAAGTTTCCAATCACAGAAACAGCCCTCCACTATTACCCTTTGCCTCCTATTTGTAAACTACTTTTGGATCCAGCTTGCCACTTTGACTTGGATCTGATGGACTCTTACCTTCTGGACCAGCCTTCCGTGGGGGAGCCTTGTCAAAGGCCTTACTGAAGCCCATGTAAACCACATTAACTGCACTACCCCCTCATCAATATGTTTAGTCACCCTTTCCAAAAACTCAATTAGTCAGTCAGGATCTCCCTCCAACAAATCCATGCTGACTATCCCTGATCAATGCCTACTTTTCCAAGTGCTGATCAATCATTCCTTCTGAGGTTTTTCCCAATAATTTTCCTACTGTTGACATCAGACTAACAGTTCCATAATTACCTGGCTTATCCCTGCTGCTCTTCTTGAACAAAGGATCTGTATTCACCATCCTTCAGTCATCTTCACCTGTGGCCAGTGGAGTCTGAAATATCTCCAGCAGGGCTCCAGCAATCTCCTCCCTTAACCCCCATAGCAGCCTGGGATACATCCCATCAGGCCCTGAGGATTTACACCTTAACACCTGTAATGCATCTAGTACTTCCTCCTTATTAATCTTATCATGTTGTACAACCTCACTATCCAGCCGAAATCTACAATGCCTTTTACTTTTGAGAACAGCAACTGTTTTTTAGCTTAGATTCCCTAGAGTGTGGAAACAGGCCATTTGGCCCAACAAGTCTACACTGACCCTCCAAAGAGTAACCCACCCAGACTCATTTCCTTCTGACTAATGCACCTAACACTACGGGCCATTTGGCATGGCCAATTCACCTAACCTGCACACCTTTAGATTGTGGGAGGAAACCAGAGCACCCAGAGGAAACCCACGCAGAATGGGAAGAATGTGCAAACTCCACACAATCACCCAAGGCTGAAATCGAACCCAGGTCCCTGGCGCTGTGAGGCAGCAGTGTTAACCACTGAGCCCCCGTGTTCCTTATCTGGTCTGTCCTGCATGTGCCTCCAGACCGACAGTTATGTAGTTAATTCTTAACTGCCTTCTGAAATAACTAGCAAAGTACATTGGCTGTATCAAAACTGGTAAAAATTAGGACAGGTTTAGCAGACTGGCCCCGTACTCCTTGGAATTTAGAAGAATGAGAGCTGCCCTTATTGAAACATACAAGATTTTTCTGAGGAATTTGATCACTCAGAGGGTAGTGAATCTGTGGAATCCTTTACTACAAGGGCTGTTGAGGCTGGATCATTGAGAATATTCAAGGTGGAGAGACAGATCTTTAGTCAGTGAGGTAGTCAAGGCGTACAGGGAAAAGGCAGAAAAGTGGAGTCAAGGATGATCAAAGCAGCCACGATGTCATTGAATGGCGGGGCGGATGGGCTGAATGGCCCATTTCTGCCGCTATGCCTTATGATCTTATGACCTGCAGCACACAAATGGAAGCTGTCTCCAGTGTCTGAACACAACACCCCCTGATAAGCACTCTGAAATCTCAGCTACACTGTCCATGGGAAATCAGCAAGCCAGGGACAGAGCAGCGGCGGGGGAGGTGTTTGTTGATGATCTCACTTCAGCAGTTCATGACCGTGGACTTTATCAGCTGTGTTGCAAATTTGTAAGTCTCAGAGATTCAGCAACTCCCATGTTTTGATAGATGAAATCAGGAAAAGCTGGTGGGTGTGGCTGCAACCAATTTATGTTATTGGCAAAGGAACCAAAGGAGAGATGAGAGGTTTTTTTTGTTCGACACCGTGAACTGTGATCTGGAAATGCACTGGCCAAAAAAGATTGGAAACTGACTGAATTGTGACTTTCAAAAGGAAAATCAGGGCATATTTAGCACAGGGAAACTTTGCAAGGCTATGGGGAAAGAGCAAGGTGAGTGCAATTGCTAGGCCAGCTCTTTCAATGAGCTGGCAGAGGCATGACGGATCAAATGGCCTCCCTTTGTGCTGTAAGATTCCGTGTTCTTTCACCTGGTTAGCACTGCTGCCTCACAGCGCCAGAGACCCGGGTTCATTTCCCGCCTCAGGCGACTGACTGTGTGGAGTTTGCACGTTCTCCCCGAGTCTGCGTGGGTTTCCTCCGGGTGCTCCGGTTTCCTCCCACAGTCCAAAGATGTGCAGGTCAGGTGAATTGGCCATACTAAATTGCCCGTAGTGTTAGGTAAGGGGTAAATGTAGGGGTATGGGTGGGTTTCGCTTCGGCGGGTCGGTGTGGACTTGTTGGGCCGAAGGGCCTGTTTCCACACTGTAATGTAATCTAATCTAATCTAACCTTGTAACAATAATTCCAAAAACAAACTATTGAACTTTAACTTTCACCATTTGATATGGGGAAGTCAGTGTCACATGACTGGTAATATAGCGCCACCAGGCCAATGTTCTGGGCCTATGGATTTAAATTCTGACATGGCAGATAAATGAAATTTGAATTCAATAATGACAAAGCAAAATCTGAAATTAAAAGGTCAAATGGCAATTGCGTAACAATTTTATAAACCCATCTGACTCACTAATCTCCTTTAGGGAAGGAAATCTGCCATCTTTAGCTGGTCTGGCCTACATGTGACTCCAGAACAATGGCAATGTGGTTGACTCTTAACTGCCCTCAGGAATGGCCAAGCAAGTCACTCAGTTCTAAGGCAATTAGGAATGGGCAATAAATCCCAGCCTAGGCCATCATTCCCCCGTGTCATAAATGAATTTAAAAAAGAGAGTGACTTTTCATGGACTAAAAAGGAATTAGATTAGATTACTTTACAGTGTGGAAACAGGCCCTTCGGCCCAACAAGTCCACACCGATCCGCCGAAGCGCAACCTACCCATAACCCTACATTTACCCCTTACCTAACACTACGGGTAATTTAGCATGGCCAATTCACCTGACCTGCACATCTTTGTGTGTGTGGGAGGAAACCGGAGCACCTGGAGGAAACCCACGCAGACACGGGGAGAACATGCAAACTCCACACAGTCAGTCGCCTGAGGCAGGAACTGAACCCGGGTCTCTGGCGCTGTGAGGCAGCAGTGCTAACCACCATGCCACCGCGCCGCCCACAAATAACCATGGATATAAACTAGCTGCAGTGATCTAGATCACAGAGTGGAGCAAGCTTCATCAGAACCATGTGGAATAATGAAGTCATCTTCATGTGGCACAGTGGCAGCGTCTCTACTCCTGGACTGAGAGGCCCAGGTTCAAGGTCAAACTGCTCCAAAGGTGTGCAATAATATCTCTGAACAGGCTGATTAGAAGGATAGGTTAATAAAAAATTATGAAATTTCCACTTATTAATTAAAGTTATTAAATCCAGGCAAGTAAGTCAGCATCAAGTAATTTGCATCTCTTATTCAGTTCACAAGTATACAATAATTTCACATAATGGGAGGCGAAAGGCTCTATCCTTGACCACATCTTCCTCAATCTGCATTCTGAATTAGCTATTGGGTTGTCTCTTCCCTGTAAAAGCTGAAATATTTCCCCTGGCTGGAGTGTCTGGAACCAGGGCGTAAGAATCTCAGAGTAAAGTGTCAGCCATTTTGGACAGAGGTGAAGACAATTCTCTTCCCTCAGAGAGTGGAGATTCTTTAGAATGCCTTCCCCTCCAGAGTAATATGGATGCTCAGCCTCTGAGAATATTCAAAACTGAGATTGATAGCAGTTTCGGACACAAAAGGGAGCAACAGATTGGTGAATGGCATTGAATGGGACGTAAAGTCTGAAACCGGCTATACAGCCCACCATTCCATGTCACATTTATGCTCCAATTGGGACTCCTCCCCATCTTTTCTTATCTAAACCTATTGTTAAGTTCTTTAATACTTCTCCCACATATTCATTTCCAGCTTACCATAGAATCAGAAAATGATATGGAGATTCAGACATGATCCTATGGAATGGCAGCAAAACAGCTCAAAGGGCCAAATGACATATTTCTGCTCTAATTTTTCATGTTCTCCAAAATGAACTGGGCTTATAGTGAGGGTTATCTGGCTTCCTTCCACTCTGTGCAAATCTGCATCTCATAATTCAGACATCTGAGATCAGATAAATGACTGATTACTGAGAGAGAAAGGACAGCACAGCCTCCACAATGTACTTTATAAATTACTTCACAGTGTTCAAAGTTCATTAAACAAAACCGGCTTTTATGTGTTCCTGTGGAATTCTGATGGGAGTCAAAGAAGGATGTGCATTGCGAGCCTGATGAGGGGCAAATGTTCGAGATATTAATGACAGGGCTGAGTAGATTAGATTACTTACAGTGTGGAAACAGGCCCTTCAGCCCAACAAGTCCACACCGACCCACAACCCACCCAGACGCATTCCCATACACCTAACACTACGGGCAATTTAGCATGGCCAATTCACCTAACCTGCAGGTTTTTGGACTGTGGGAGGAAACCCACACAGACACAGGGAGAATTTACAAACTCCAAACAGTCAGTCACCTGAGGTGGGAATTGAACCCGGGTCTCTGGCGCTGTGAGGCAGCAGTGCTAACCACTATGCCACCGTGCCGCCCAGTAGCTTAAGACCATGCACACGTAGAGAAGGAGCAATCATCTCTTCAAATGCCTTTCTTCCTTCCATGTCTGTCCATCTTGCATCATCTCCACATCCATAACATTTATCATATTCTGCTATCTTTCTCTCAATCTTTGTACTTCTGTAAGATCATTCTGTTTCCCTCATTCACACGGGGGTGGGTCAATAATATTGGTGCACAGGACATGATGAAGATTAGGAGAAAATGAGGACTGCAGATACTGGAGAGTCAGAGTCGAAAAGTGTGGCGCTGGAAAAGCACAGCAGGTCAGGCAGCATCCGAGGAGCAGGAGAGTCGACACTTCGGGGATAAGTCCATCATCGATGATGAAGATTAGGCCAAGTCCAACCCATTCCGACTTGGCAACACAGTGTCTTCCCAATGGTTTTGGTTTTTATTCTTTTATGGTATTTGGAAGTTGCTGACATTCATTGCCCATCCCTTGTTGCACCCTAAACTGAGTGACTTGGCCATTTCAGAGGGCAGTTGAGAGTTAGTCATGTTACTTTCAGTCTGGAGTCACACATAGGCCAGCTAGGGTAAGGATGGCAGATTCCCTTCCCTAAGACTTTAGCAAACCAGTTATACTTTTACGATGATGAATGGCCACCGTCATTGAGAATGCTTTCTATTCCAAATTCCTCCAGGTGCTTCGGTGAGTTTTGAATCCATGTCCCAGAAAGCACCAGCCTTTGGATTAATAATCTAGCGACATTGCCACAGTGCCACCATCTCCCCTAAAAGGTTGCCAATTTTATAACTGGACTTTTTCCAAAGCTTTTTCTATGATGAGGCCTTTCTACACCAACTGGAAAGCAAACACAGCTATTTTTAATTCACTCACGGAATGTGTGTGTCACTGGCCGTGTCAATATTTATAGTCCATCCCAAGTTGCCCCTTGAGAAGATGATGGTGAGTTGATGTCTTGAACTGCTGCAGTCTATTTGTTGTAGGTATATCACAATGCCATGAGAGAGAGAGTTCTAGAATTTCGTCAGTGCATTGAGTATAGGAGTTGGGAGGTCATGTTGCGGCTGTACAGGACATTGGTCAGGACATTTTTGGAATGTTGCATTCAATTCTGGTCTCCCTGCTACAGGAAAGATGTTGTTAAACTTGAAAGGGTTCAGAATTAGATTTACAAAAACGTTGCCAGGGTTGGAGGATTTGAGCTATAAGGCGAGGCTGAACAGGCTAGGGCTGTTTTCCCTGGGGCATCGGAGGCTGTAAAGTGACATTATAGAAGTTTATAAAATCGTGAGGGGCATTGATAGGGTTAATAGCCAAGGTTTCTTTCCTTGGATAGGGGATTCCAAAACTAGAGGGCATAGATTTAAGCTGAGAGAGGAAAGATTTAAAAGGAATCTCAAAAGAAACATTTTCACACAGAGGGTGGTGTGTGTATGGGATACGCTGCCAGAGGAAGTGGTGTTGGTTGGTACAATTACAACATTTAAAAGGGATCTGGATGAGTATATGAATAGGAAGGGTTAAGAGGAATATGGTCCAAATGCTAGATTAATTTAGGATATTTGGTCAGTATGGATGAGTTGGACTGAAGGGTCTGTTTCTGTGCTGTACTACTGTATAACTCTATGACCCACGTTGACTTTAATACCTGTGTGATTTCTCTCATGGCTGTGTCCTGGAAATTAATCTTCAATCCAGTGCAATACAGGAAGGTTAGTAATACCACTGCCTCAAGTCCAAGCTTCAATCTCCCAGCTACAGGCAAAGGGTGGTCAGTGGGGGCACGGGTTGTGGTAGGGGTTTCTACTTTAAATGAAAACTCTGAGGCCAGGGAATGTTGTTGATGTCACACGATTCTCAGAATGACTCTGGGAAAAGCTGATGTTAACCCTTCCCCACCCCCCCTCCCAAAGAAATGCAGTGAAAGGCTGCGATTCAGCCAGAGAAGGGCAAGGGAAGTCAACATACCTGAGTTATTTGTGGAGCAATTTGAAATAAAAATCGAAAGAACTGTGGGTGTCGCAAGCCAGAAACAAGAACAAAAATTGCTGGAAAAGCTCATCAGGTCTGGCAGCATCTGCGGAGAGAAATCAGAGTTAACGTTTTGGGTTGTGACACTTCCTCAGGATAACATTAACTCTGATTTCTCTCCACAGATGCTACCAGACCTGATGAGCTTCCCCAGCAATTTCTGTTGTTTTTGTTGGTTGTGAACAATTTGAAATCCTGGTGTGTCTTTTGCTTCAGCCCTCCCTCTATCTCCTTCACATTTAGTCTTCTTCCTCCCAGCCCCACACTCCTTCCCTCCCTCATTTTCCCTCCGGTTTGCTACTTCCTTCCCTCCATCATAATGTGTGGCTCCCACTCCAATGTCCACTGGCTTCAAGCAGTGCACCATTGATAATCATTCTGTCAAATCCTGCCAGCACCCCACTTCCATCAGAGGTGCTGGGTGTACAGTCAACTCAACATCTCACATACCTTGCCTGCACCTTTAATATCATGGCACAATCCCTCTCTTACATGCTCAGAGATGTTATTACTCTCCTCTGGAGCAGGTGAGATTTGAACCTGGCCCACTGGTTCTGATGTAGGGACAATACCATTATGCCATAAGAACTCTACTCTTTTTCTAGCTTGCTTTCTTCAAAAACCATTGACAATCAAGAAGTGAATTAGAAAGTCATTGTGTATTGAGTGGAGGAGATCATTGGAGTTGTAGGGAGTCATGTGGGGAGTGTAACATTTAGCATGGATCAGAAGGAATGAATGGCCTGTTTACATCCTATAAATTATGTCTAGTTCTCTTGTTTTCTATCTCTCTGTTCCTTTTCCTGTTTCCTCCTTCCTTTCTTCTTTACTGTCTTTCTTTCTCATTTACTTCCCTTTCTCTCTTCCCCTTGCTCATCACCTTATCCATTTTTTTAATCTTTCTCTTCCCCTGCCCACACTCTTCCTCTGCCCACACTCTTCCCCTGCTCACACTCTTCCTCTGCCCACACTCTTCCCCTGCTCACACTCTTCCCCTGCTCACACTCTTCCCCTGCTCACACTCTTCCCCTGCTCACGCTCTTCCCCTGCTCACGCTCTTCCTCTCTCTCACATGCTCTTGCTCTTCCTCCTTGCGTTCTCGTTTCCTTTCTCTTTCTCACTCTCTCCTTCCTCGACCTCTCCCTTCACTTTTGCCTGATGCAGTTTTTACTTGCACCATTCACACATTTTCACTTTCTCACTCGACATAATATAAGCTGCTTCTATTTTGTGCTCCATCTCTGTCATGTTGCCTCACACATACATATTCTGATTAGTGTTCTCCATCCTTTTCCCTGCACCTCTCTTCTTTTCACTCTTTCCCTCTCTCTTAGATGGCCACTTTCAGATTTGTGCTCCTTTTTCGTCTTTGCTTCTCTCTCACTGTCACTCTCTCTCTTTCTACTTGTCTCTCTCACTTCCTGTGTCTCCTTCTGTCTCTCTCTCTCAGGTGGTCTATCAGACCGATTTTCCTACGTGTTCTAAGAAAAGCCATAGTAATTAAATCTGTTTTGTTATGAATGTATGATCCAAGAATATCAGAGCTCTTCAAAGAGAGATTGGTGGTTTTTGGTTGTAGTTTTACTGGTTCAAACTAGAAGTATCCGGTTATAAATAACTGACATAGCAGAGGTTGTCACAAGCAGAGGTTGTTAAGATTAACCCTGTGACTCCCAGGTTTGGATTTCCACACTGCAGATTACATTTCATAATGAAGAGAAGGAATATAAATAAATTGGCACACTCTTTCTTTCAATTAGTTTTGCTCTGTGTTTCCTGAGAAACATGCAGTCCCTCTTACTCAATCCTAACCCTTTGCCCCTTCCATCTGTACAGCCCCTTCCCCCTTCCACTGCCTCCAGTCTTGTTAGCGTCCCCTGTTTGAACAGCAGAAAGATTAGTTCGGAGATGCCACCCTGAGCAGCTGACAGGAATTCACTTTTTGTTTGATTAGGTAAAGCCCTGAGACCCTGGTCTTTACAGGGTAATGGGGATGGGAGGTAGAGGTAAAGTAGCACAGAGCTCTGCGACAGAGTTGGGAATCCCAGGAACTGCGATACAGTCACCATTTCAGTCTCATTGACCGGGTCAAAGGGTCTCAGAGTGTGGTGCTGGAAAAGCACAGCCAGTCAGGCAGCATCCGAGGTGCAGGAGAATCGACGTTTCAAGCTCATTCCTGATGAAGAGCTTATGCTCGAAATGTCGACTCTCCTGTTCCTCAGATGTTGCCTGACCTGCTGTGCTTTTCCAGCACCACACTCTTCGACTCTGATCTCCAGCATCTGCAGTCCTCACTTTCTCCTGGGTCAAAGAGTCTATTTACAGTGTTCAAGGGTCAACCAATGGTGAGTCAGAACAAGAGGAGGCTCTTGTTTCAACAAAACATAATATATTACAGGAAAGCAATTCAGTAAAAGTTACTTTAGCTGTTTGAAGACTGCAACAAAGATTTTTAGGAGATATCGATGATACGTCTGTGCCCTTCCAGCTCTACAGCTGGTCTCCCAATTTTAGATTTTGTGAAATATACGTAATGCAGTGGAGCTTAATGCTGGCTCTAACATGAACCCTTATGGAACTATTTCCTGCTACAAAATCTTCCCTCAAAGCTTTTATTCCTCCAGTTAAAATTGCCTTCATATATATTTACAGTTGCCTTTACCCTAAGTCTCTAACTCCACAAATCTAGGCTGGTTGTGAGCCTCGCAATTCTGTCAGAGAATGTTAATTTCCGATTTCAAAGATTGGTGGGCCTTTGGTTTGACGACTTTGGTTCAGTTCTTGGCCATGAATCTGATTTTGACCTTGCATGATCTGCAGCCTGCCATCACCATGACCACTCACATTGGGTCTTTCTCACTCAGTCACTGGGTGAGTGATCGGTCCACAATGAGACCAAGTTTCTCCTTACAACTCCCTCAGCCACATGGAAAAGATACAAACACTGCTGACCTATTGCCTCTTGAGTACCCTTCCTGTTCACACCTCTTACCTATTCCTCTTGTCTCTGGTCCAAGTGCATCAACCATCTTGTGTGGCAATATCTATTGTAATGGGAAGATTGCTGCTATCCATAAAATTGTTCTTTCTTATAAATATTCTCTCGCCATGTCAACTCATGGTATTTAGCACTCCATACGGAACATTTTGTTTCAACAGACTATCATGTAGGATCCCAGAGATGTTCTTACAGAGTATATCCAATATTTTACAAGTTATCAAAGATGATGTATTTGTTGGCATAAGGAGGGGGGATGTTTTGGGTATTCTAAAAGGCATAAGGTGGACAAGTCCCCAGGTCCGAATGGGATCTATCCCAGGCTACTGAGGGAAGCGAGAGAGGAAATAACTGGGGCTTTAACATATATCTTTACAGCATCCTCGAACACGAATGAGGTTCCAGGGGACTGGAGAATTGCTAATGTTGTCACCTTGTTTAAAAGGGGAGCAGGGATAATCCAGGTAATTATAGATCAGTGAGCCTGACATCAATGATAAAGAAGCTGTTGGAGAAGATACTGAGGGATAGCACCCACTCCCATTTGGAAGAAAATGGGCTGATCCGTGATAGACAACATGGTTTTGTGCAGGGGAGGTCATGTCTTACAAACTTAATAGGATTCTTTGAGGAAGTGATAAAGTTGATTGAGGAGGAAAGGACTGTAGATGTCATATACAGGGACTTTAGAAGGCGTTTGATCAGATTCCCCATTGTATGCTGATGGAGAAAGTGAAGTCGCATAGAGTCCAGGGTGTACGAGCTAGATGGATAGAGAACTGGCTGGGCAACAGGAGACAGAGAGTAGTAGTGGAAGTAAGCTTCTTAAAATGGAGAACTCTGACAAGTGGTGTTCCACAGAGATCCGTGCTGGGATCACTGCTGTTTGTGATATACATAAATGATTTGGAGGAAAGTATAGGTGGTCTGATTAGCAAGTTTGTCAATGATACTAAGATTGGTGGAGTAGCAGATAACAAAAGGGACTGTCAGAGAATGCAGCAGAATATAGATAGATTAGAGAATTGGGCAGAGAAATGGCAGATGGAGTTCAATTCGGGCAAATGCAAAGTGATGCATTTTGAAATATCCAATTCAAGAGCGAACAATAGAGTAAATGGAAAAGTCCTGAGGAAAATTGATGAACAGAGAGATCTGGGTGTTCAGATCAATTGTTACCTGAAGGCAGTGACGCAGGTCAGCAGAGTGGTCCAGAAGGAATATGGCATTCTTTCCTTCATTGAATGGGGTTTTGAGTACAAGAGTTGGCAGGTCATGTTACAGTTGTATACGACTTTGGCTTGGCTACATTTGGAACACTGCGTACAGTTCTGGTCGTCACATTACCAAAAGGATGTGGATGCTTTGGAGAAGGGGCAGAGGAGGGTTACCAAGATGTTGCCTGGTACAGAGGGCGCTAGCTTTGAAGAGAAATTGAGTAGATTAGGATTACTTTCATTAGAAAGACAGAGGTTGAAGGGAGACTTGATTGAGATCTACAAAATCATGAGAGGTAAAGTTGGGTGGATAGTAAGAAGCTTTTTCCCGGAGTGGAGGAATCAATTACGAGGGATCACGAGTTCAAAGTGAGACAGGAAAACTTTAAGGGAGATATACGTTGAATGTTTTTTTACGCGGAGGGTGGTGGGTGCCTGGAACACGTTGCCAGCGGAGGTGGTAGAGGTGGGCATGACAGCATCATTTAAGACGTATCTAGACGGATGCATGAATGGACAGGGAGCAGCGGGATATACAGAGGAACCTCGATTATCCGAATATCAATTATCCGAATATCGGATTATCCGAAGGAGATCTCGAGTTCCCGACAGAAACATTACATCAAAGAGCTGTTCAACCCTGATCGCATCTTTTGTTTACAGGTACAATGATTAAAAATGAACTCGGCTCACTGAGATGTTGCCGAGAACAGTCCTGGACAGTCCAGGCACCGTCTCCAAATGACTGACCACCCGCCCTCTCTGTCTTGCCCCCCCACCCCCCACACTTTCCCTGGAGTTCTACAGAGGCATGTACCCTAAATTCCCCAGATAATCTATCCAACATTGTGCTGTACAGGGCAAACGTGGAAGGTGTCGAAATGTTGCAGTAAAAAGTGGTGTGTGTGTGTGTGTGTGTGTGTGTGTGTGTGTGTGTGTGTGTGTGTGTGTGTGTGTGTGTGTGTGTGTATGACTTTGTGTGTGTGTCTGTTTGTGTGCAATCTGTGTGTGATACTGTGTGTGTGTCTGTGTGTGTGTATGTGTGTGTGACTTTGTGTCTGTGTGTGTGTGACTTTGTGTGTGTGTCTGTGTGTGTCTGTTTGTGTGCAATCTGTGTGTGTCTGTGTGTGATACTGTGTGTGTGTATGTGTGCGTGTGTGTGTATGTGTGCGTGTGACTTTGTGTCTGTGTGTGTGTGACTTTGTGTGTGTGTCT
This sequence comes from Chiloscyllium plagiosum, assembly GCF_037043375.1. Classification (NCBI taxonomy): domain Eukaryota; kingdom Metazoa; phylum Chordata; class Chondrichthyes; order Orectolobiformes; family Hemiscylliidae; genus Chiloscyllium; species Chiloscyllium plagiosum. The sequence continues at coordinate 12,333,423 of NW_028270153.1, forward strand.
GTGTGTGTCTGTTTGTGTGCAATCTGTGTGTGTCTGTGTGTGATACTGTGTGTGTGTCTGTGTGTGATACTGTGTGTGCGTGTGTGTGTGTGGTTGGGGTAGGGGTGGACGGGGGTGGACGGGACTGGGGGCGGACAGGGTTGGGGAAGGCAGGCGGTGGGCAGGGACTCGCATGCGTTGTACTGCTGCTCAATCTCCTGAACGGGGCGCAGACTTCACAGAAAACTCCAAGCCCCAGAAGCAATCAATTAACTGAATAATCAATTATCCGAATGAAATAGTGCCCGCCCATCCCATTTCGATAATTGAGGTTCCACTGTAGACCCTTAGAAAATAGGCGTAAGGTTTAGATAGAGGATCTGGATCAGCGCAGGCTTGGAGGGCCGAACGGCCTGTTCCTGTGCTGGAATGTTCTTTCTTCTTTGTTCTTTGATAGATGGGGAGACTAGTGAGAAACATGCCCAGAGGGTTAATATAGTTTTAAAATAGCTACAGAACCTAGGGCTTACTTCAATGATAAGTATGAGGTATTGTCCTCTTTAATAGGATGGGGACCTCATGTACAATGAATATTTCGTGCAAAACCCTGAGAGCTACCTCTTTGTTGGTGATTAATGACACTTTCACCTCAATCCACCGAGAAAATGCAATAAGATAATACTATCTGTTAAAAATAAATTGATCTGTCCCACCAATTGTTACAGTTAACCTGAGAATGTAACTTTTAAAAAAGGTTTTGTGATTTACATATGAAAGAAGTGAAATTATCATGGTCATTCTAACAGATGAGAGACTCAACAAACAATCAAGGTATTTTTCAATGTATAATTTCAGTTACATCATACTGTAAATTTTTGCTATTAATTCTGTGTCTTACTGTGTACTCCATAACCACCCGATGAAGGAGCAGCACTCCGAAAGCTAGTGCTTCCAATTAAACCTGTTGGACTATAACCTGATGTTGTGTGATTTTTAAGTCTGTTCCCATTCATTCTCAAGATCTAATGGGGAATGTAACAGGTATCAGTGGCTCACGCCTCTGAGTACTGCAGGTTTCAAGTCACCTGTGAGGGTCCTCAAGTTCCTTTGCAATCTTGGGCTACCAAACAGATGGCAAAACCCTAGCTTCGCCCTTGGTGATCCCCAAATATCTCCTGTGTGGCTTGTCTGGGATCCCTTACCACCTTGAAGTAGTAATGACCAGCCTTTTCTCAAACAGCAGCGAGTAATGTACACCTGTAAAATGCTGTCAATGCTCAAAATAGGTCTTCAAGCCAATCTGTTGGACCTTTTTGAGGCAATGTCAACACTTTCTCAGTCTTCGTTCATTCCTGTTGTATTCAGCTGAGCCTGTTTCAGATTGCTGGCCACTATGACCTGAGGATATAATTCAATCTGACCAACAAGTTCCTTATCATTCATTGTAAGGCAGTCGATTGAAGTTCAGTTCAGTTCTGAAGAACAGGCATATTGGGCTTGAATTGTTATCTCTGGTTCTCTCTCTGCATAGGTGTTGCCAGATGTACTGAGTATCTCCTGCACTTCCTGTTTTTTTCTGAGGCACTGGGATTCCATCCTTGTTGTCCCAGGAAGCAAATAGATTCCTTGGCAAATTCATTCTTGTCGCTGAAGATAAACCCTCTGGTCTGTAGCTATTTTAAAACTGTATTGACCCTCTGGTCATGTTTCTGACTAGTCTCCCCATCTATCAATGCGTCATCTTCTACACCTTGTGAAATATTGGACAAAGATCTCTGGGATCCTAAATGACAGTCTGTTGAAACAAAATCTTCCAAATGGAGCGCTAAATGCCATGAGCAATCTTAATTACTAGTTTAATGGCTCTTGCCAGAAGCTACTGTTGGCATTGAGTTTAGTGAAAACTCAACTTTTAGACAATTTGGCTAAACTACTGTAGATAGAGGATGAACTTCCCTTATTATCGCAATGACTTTATTGGCCTGTGTTATGTCAACTCATACTCTGATGGACCATTGGACTTTGATACAGTGACCCTACCATGTCCGAACTCCACTCAGTTGGTTTGGTCACCGGGGAAATGACACCCATTCTGGTCATTTCCTCAAGTTGCTTCTGAATCTTCCTCAATATGTTTAGCGTCTTCTTTAATGTGATATATTCAGTATGGAGTTTCCCTAGTTCCTTTTTTGAATTTTTTTATTGGTTCATGTGATAAGGCCAGCATTTATTGCCCATCCCTAATTACACAGAGGGCAGTTAAGGACCAACCACATTGCTGTGGGTCTGGAGTCACAGGTAAGGATGGTAGTTTCCTTCCCTAAAGGACATTAGATTAGATTACTTACAGTGTGGAAACAAGTCCACAGCGACCCTCTGAGGAGCAACCCACCCATTCCCCTACATTTACCCCCTCACTGAACACTACGGGCAAATTGGCATGGCCAATTCACCTAACCTGCACATTTTTGAACTGTGGGAGGAAACCGGAGCACCTGGAGGAAACCCAGGCAGACACGGGGAGAATGTGCACACTCCACACAGACAGTTGCCTGAGGCGGGAATTGAACCCGGGTCTCTGGCGCCGTGAGGCAGCAGTGCTAACCTCTGTGCCACCGTGACCAGATGGGATTTTCAGACAATCAAGTGCTCATCTAAATAGTTACTTAATGTCTTAAGGGCTCAAGTGGAACAAAAACATCTCTTTGAACCAATAGTTCTGAAAGACAAATTCTTTCTCGGAGCCATTTGTCAGTTTGCCTCATGATGCTAACAGTGTGGGTTCAATGGTCATCATTAGATTCTTAATTCCAGACTGTTATTGAATTCAAATTCCACCATTTGCCATGACAGAATTCAGACCCAGGTTCCCCAGAATACTACTTGGACCACTTCATTAATAGTCTAACAACAATACCACGAGGCCTTCACCTCCTGCTATCCAAAATCATATGAACAGTATGGGGCGGCACGGTGACTCAGTGGTTAGCACTTCTGCCTCACAGCGCAAGGGACCCGGGTTCGATTCCAGCCTCTGATGATGGTGGCTCAGTGGTTAGCACTAGCACGAGCTGCTTCACAATGCCAGGGAACCCCCAGGTTCAATTCCTGCCTCGGGCGACTGTCTGTGTAGAGTTTGCACATTCTCCCTGTGCCTGTGTGAGTTTCTTCCAGGTGCTCTGGCTTCCCCCCACAATCCAAAGATGTGCAGATCAGTTGAATTGGCTATGCTAAATAGGCCATAGTGTTAGGTGCATTAGTCAGAGGAAAATGGGTCTGGGTGGGTTACTCTTCAGAGGGTCATTGTGGACTGGTTGGGCTGAAGGGCCTGTTTCCACACTGAAGGGAAATCTAATCTAATCTACAAAAATCATCAGTGTGGGTGAAACTTCCAACGTTAACCCTTACCTTACATAACAGGAGTCAGCCTCGCTCTAATGTCAATATCTCAGACTGCTGCAGGGGGGGTCGGGGTGGGGAAGGGGGTCTTGTGTTGCCTGGGGTGCTGGGTGGTGGCACATCCCACTCGAAGGGAGTGTCTAAGTGAGCACCCAGATACCACAAGGGAGCTCAACATGAATGCCATGATTAGGCCCTTTTGTCTTGATGCTAGGATTGAGTGCTGCAGCCGCGAGCATCCCTGCCTTTGAACCAGAAACTCCACCTCAGCCCCTGATGACCAAGGAAGGTGCGTTCAGTCCTGGGATGGCAGGATTGACGTATGAAGAGAGACTGGATCAGATCCATCCCTAGAGACTTTGTGGGACTACCTGCAGCACGTAGACTGCGGCAATTCAAGAAGGTACCTTCTCAAGGGCAACCAGAGATGGGTAACAAAGATGTCCACATCCCATTAATAAATACAATAAAATCAGGAGGAATTGGTAAGGCCTAGTTTGAACACTTGGGCAAGATGCCATGGAATTGGCAGGACATTAATCAAATTCTTCACAGGAGGAGACAATCCTGAGCTCTCCTAAATTGCAGATCCACAGGAAAAGAATAAAACATTTCCTTGTTGGCATCTTTGATGAAGTAGAGTCTTCAAAGGGTTAACAACAAAGACAAAACAGGACTGTAGACCCATTAACAGCTAATCTCTGCTCCAGCCTAATCGACAGTTCACATCAAAGCCTTTCCTTTTGAGGTGAGCTTCCAAACTTAACCACATGCTTTGAACTTCAGGTTAAAGAAAATGAGAATAGGATGTTGACCCCAAATGGGTTTTTAATTTCCTCTCCCAGTAGGGCTTTTAATTCCTTCTGCTTCCATCTTGCCTGTCTCCTCGGAGTTTGACAGGGTGATGAAATCCTTTTAGCGTCTTGTGCAGACACTCCCAGGTCCTCAGGCAAGTAAGCCTGATGTTTTATATGATGCACTCTGAGTGAGATTTAAAACTTTAAATCAAATTAAATAGCAAATAATGTAATTTCAGCGACCTCAGGGTCATCCTTTAAGTTGTTGCATTTACATAGCGCCTTTCAAGAGCTCTGGCTATCGCAACGTATTTTCCAGCCACCATGACTACTGGTATAGTACAGGAAATGACAAAGCCAATTTGTGCAGAGCAAGTTCCCACAGACAGCAATGGAATATATAGCAGGGTAAAGGGTTTCAAGATTGGCTGAGTTTGGGGAGGCAATGACTTAATGGTATTATCGCTGGTCTGGTAATCCAGAGACCCAGATAACGTTCTGAGAACCTGGGTTCAAATCCCACCACAGCAGATGGTGGAATTTGAATTCAATAAAAATCTGGAATTCATAATCTAATGATGACCATGAATTCATTGTCGATTGTTGGGAAAACCCATCTGGTTCACTGAGGTCCCTTTAGGGAAGGAAACTGCCATCCTTACATGGTTTGGCCTACATGTGACTCCAGGTCCACAGCAACGTGGTTGATTCTTTACTACCCTCTGGGCAATTAAAGATGGGAAATAAATGTTAGCCTAGCCAGAGATGCCCTCATCCTGTGAATGAATAGAGAAAAAAGAAAGTTTCACAAGCTGCCCCAGAGACCAGGAGATTGCCTGTTGCTCTTTCAAAGTAATCTCATGAGATCTTCTAACCCCTACCTTAGTTTAAGATCACCCCGAAAAGATGGTATCTCTGACAGTGCAGCACTCCCCAGTTCTGCACTGGTGTATCAGCCAAGGTGACTGTGCAGTTTCTGATTCCAGGGGCCAAGTGCTGGACTCAGAGCCTGAGATGATGCATTCATTAACAGGAAAATGGCAGGGACTTGGAATAAAATTGCAGGTTCACAAAGTTATTCAACAGCTCATTTTCCCATAGAGGAAAATCAGCAGCAAATGGAAAACTTGATATTTGATCAATCATTCAACCAGTTTAAATGAAGACGTATTTCCAGTTTCTTGGTTAAAAATACTAATTCAGAAGGACCAGAGTGCAACTGGACGGCACGGTGGCTCAGTGGTTAGCATTGCTGCCTCACAGCACCAGGGTTGATTCCAGCCTCCAGTGACTGTCTGTGTGGAGATTGCACATTCTCCCCGTGTCTGTGTGGGTTTCCTCCTGGTGCTCCGGTTTCCTCCCACAGTCCAAAGAATTGCAGGCCAGGTGAATTGCCATGCTAAATTGCCCATAGTGTTAGGTGCATTAGTCAGAGGGAAGTGGGTCTGGGTGGGTTGCTCTTCAGAGGGTCAGTGTAGACTTGTTGGGCCGAAGGGCCTGTTTCCACACTGTAGGGGATCTAATCTAATCTAATCTAATCAAAAAAAATTTATGAGTAAGCCTATTGGCAAGAATGGCCAGTCAGCTTGTCAACCAGGGAGGCATCACAGCCAAGCCCAGTTCCGACCTCTCCTGATACCTGTACGTACACGCTTTTCAGAAGAGACAGCAACATCATTTGATTAAAGGGATTGTCGTGAAAGCATAAATGGGAAGAGGCTTAACATCAAAAAATATGTATTGTTTGTGTGTGTATGTTTGTTTAAAGAAATTCATATTTTTAAAGCTGCTTCTTTAATATGCAAGTTGATGTGGCAGCTTTTGAGAGGTCACACTTGAGTGGAAAAGAGAGGGAGATTTTCACTCAAAGTAACTAACACATTCAGAGCGAGTTGCTCAGCCAGGCTGCAGGCCCCAGGATTTGCCAGTCTCTGATTGACAAGGCCCATCTGTTCTGGTTTTAGGATTCATCGCACATCATAAGACATTGCTGTAGCATTTCCAATTAAAATATCATGAAGGAAATAAAACTCTTGTTCTGATATCGCACTCTGTCACATCGTTAGAACGTATCACGTAATAATCACTTTTGGATAGCAGTTGGTTCCTATGGTGATGCAGGCAGCCATTTTGAATGACAAGCAACAATAAAATCCTAATTGGTTAAGCCATCAGAAGAAGGAGAGGAATTGGAGTCAATATATCTTTGTTAGAGGGCTTTTAAAGGGTATTAAGGGTGAAGCATCAAGGTGGGCTAAAAGAATTAAGATACACATCAGCCATGAACAAATTGAATGATAGCATACACTCAAGGGGCCAAATGGCTATGATAAACCCGACAAGGACTCTGGGACAACAAAAAATTATCTCCTTGTGGATCTCAAGGAGTATGAGCTCCCTTGGAAACAGGAAAAAGCTAGCACTGCTGGGACTCATCACCTGAGCAGACCTTTGGAGAATATAGTGCCTTATTTTCCTCTCCAACACCATTTTGATTTAGCCCCTTCCCTCTCTCCTTGCCTCCCCTTCACTTTTGACAGCCTGCATTGCCCATAACGGACCTCGATTGTAAAATACCTTCTTGGTTGCAGCGTTTTACTGGCGATGCTTTGTAGTTTTAAAAAGAAAGTGGCTGTGATTTGGCAGTGGGAAAGTCACTCAGTTGTATGTGATATCACAGCAGGGTACAGAACATGAAATGAACTGATCCAGAAGTGCTCTTGAGATGCCGTATAGGATCCCTACCTCTGATCCAGGAAGCCCAGGTTCAAGGACCGCCTGTTCCATGGGTGTGTGATTCCATCTCTGATCAGGTTGATTTGAAAATGAAAAGTAAAGCAGACCCTCTTGCTTTCGATGATTTTAGGGAGAGGTGGGTATCATGGGGGATACTTTATTTCACCTTTCAACTCCATTTCAATTTAACCTCCTTTCCTCTGTCCCTACCTCCCCCTCACTTTTTATTTAGATTCCCTATAGTATGGAAACAGGCCCTTCAGCCCAACAAGTCCACGCTGACCCTCCGAAGAGTAATCCACCCAGACTCATTTCCCTATATTTACCCCTGACTAATGCAGCAAACACTATGGGCAATTGAGCATGGCCAATTCACCTGACCTGCACATCTTTGGACTGTGGGAGGAAACCGGAGCACCCGGAAGAAACCCACATATACACAGGGAGAATGTGCAAACTCCACACAGACAGTCACCCGAGGCAGGAATTGAACCTGGGTTCCCTGACATTGTGAAGCAGCAGTGCTGACCACTGAGCCACCACTTTGATGGCCTACACTGCTCATAATGGGCTTTGCATCTAAACTTGTAATAAGTTAAAAATCACCTGATGAAGGACTGTCGCTCCGAAAGTTAGTGTGCTTCCAATTAAACCTGTTGGACTATAACCTGGTGTTGTGTGATTTTTAACTTTGTACACCCCAGTCCAACACCGGCATCTCCAAATCAAAACTTGTAATAGGCTGCATGGGTGGTGGTTCATAGTTAAAACCAAAATAAACATGTCATGGTGATTTGGAGATGGGAAAAAAATACAGTACAGTTGTGCGTCAGACCTCTTCTGGATATATATGTTAAAATAAGCAGACCTAGAGAGGTAGACAACCACAGGGATTACAGTGCATTATCTCCTCCTCCTACTCCATTTTGACTCAAGTCCTTCCTGCTCTCCCTGACCCGTAGCCCCCTCATGGTTTGCCTTAATGAGCTTTGCTTGTAAATATTCAATTGGCCACATTGGTGACTTACTGGTGGTGATTAGTAGCAAAAAACAAAAATAAACTGTCACCGTGATTTGACGATGGGGAAGAAAAGACATTCAGTTGTGCATGATCGCACTTCTGGATATACATATAGACGAAAACACTTTATCTCCCACTCCTACTACATATTGATTTAGCCCACTCCCTCTCTCCCAACCTCCTCCTCACCTTTGATGGCTTGTATTGCCCTTAATGGGCATTTCACAGAAACCCTTCATTTGGTAATGATGCTGATTTACTGTTGGTGGGTTAATAGAATCATAGAGTCATAGAGATGTACAGCATGGAAACAGACCCTTCGGTCCAGCCCGTCCATGCCAACCAGATATCCCAACCCAGTCTAGTCCCACCTGCCAGCACCCGGCCCATATCCCTCCAAACCCTTCCTATTCATATACCCATCCAAATGCCTCTTAAATGTTGCAATTGTACCAGCTCCACCACTTCCTCTGGCAGCTCATTCCATACCCGTACCACCCTCTGTTTGAAAAAGTCGCCCCTTCGGTCTTTTTTATATCTTTTCCCTCTCACCCTAAACCTATTCCCTCTAGTTCTGGACTCCCTGACCCCAAGGAAAAGACTTTGCCTATTTACCCTATCCATGCCCGTCATAATTTTGTAAACCTCTATAAGGTCACCCCTCAGCCTCTGACACTCCAGGGAAAACAGTCTCAGCCTGTTCAGCCTCTCCCTATAGCTCAAATCGTCCAACCCTGGCAACATCCTTGTAAATTTTTTCTGAACTGGTGATTTGGTAATGGGAGAAAATATGTTCATTTGTGTATGATATCATTCTCAGAATTCATGACAGTAGGCCCAGACCACAGATAGTCACTCTATTTTGCCATTCAACAATAAACCATGCTTCTTTCCAGTTGAGTTATTACAATGGCCTACTTTTACACCCCAAGCCATGAACAAAACGTATATAATCTGCAGGGCTTCAAAATATTTAAGCCAGTGTGGCTGAGTGCTACGAGCAGAGAAGGTGTAGAGTCTGTGTAACCCACACCCCTCAACCATCCACAAGCTCTTTATAGATCACCATGTTTACCAGAATGATGCCAGGGATGAAGGGCTTGTCATATGAGGAGCAGTTGAGGACTCTCAGTCTGTACTCAATGGAGTTTAGAAGGATAAAGGGGGGATCTGATTGAAATGTACAGAATACTGAGAGGCCAAGAAAGCGTAGATGTGGAGAAGATGTTTCCAGCAGTAAGAGAGACTAGGACCGAGGGCACAGCCTCAGAGTGAAGGGACAGCCCTTTAGAACTGAGATGAGGAAGAATTTCTTCAGTTAGAGGGTAGTAAATTGGTGGAACTCATTGCCACAGAAGCCTGCGGAGGTCAAGTCATTGAGTATATTTAAGACAAAGGTAGATATGTTCTTGATTAGTAAGGGGACCAAGGATTATGGGGTGAAGGCAGGAGAATGAGGCTGAGAAACATATCGGGCATGATTGATTGGCAGAGCAAACTCAATGGGATGAATGGCCTAATTCTTCTGCAGCTGTACAGGGCCCTGGTGAGACCGCACCTGGAATATTGTGTGCAGTTTTGGTCTCCAAATTTGAGGAAAGACATTCTGGCTATTAAGGGAGTGCAGCGTAGGTTCACAAGATCAATTCCCGGAATGGCAGGACTGTCTAATGTTGAAAGATTGGAGCGACTGGGCTTGTATACCCTTGAGTTTAGAAGGCTGAGAGGGGATCTGATTGAGACGTATAAGATTATTAAAGGATTGGACACTGTGGAGGCAGGAAGCAGGTTTCCGCTGATGGGTGAGTCCCGAACCAGAGGACACAGTTTAAAAATAAGGGGTAGGCAATTTAGAACAGAGTTGAGGAGAAACTTCTTCACCCAGAGAGTGGTGGGTGTATGGAATGCTCTGCCCCAGAAGGCTGTGGAGGCCAAGTCTCTGGATACTTTCAAGAAAGAGTTGGATAGAGCTCTCAAGGATAGTGGAATCAAGGGTTATGGAGATAAGGCAGGAACAGGATACTGATTGAGGATGATCAGCCATGATCATAATGAATGGTGGTGCTGGCTCGAAGGGCAGAATGGCCTACTCCTGCACCTATTGTCTATTGTCTATTGTCTATTGCCTATTCTGCTCCTGTGTTTTATGGTTGAGATGTACTATGTGCTGTTTACCATGTGAATCTTAATGATGGTCAAACAGCTTTGAGGGTGTTATCAATATGTTACCACTTGTCCCCCAAACTAAATGTCTGAGCCTACCAACTTGTCTTTCATTCTCTTCACCATAACTCTTTGACTTTAATCATGGAGGAACAAAGTGACCATGAATAGTAGACGTTTTGTCCTTGGTTTTGATAGGATGGTCTAGTTGAACACAGTCTGTGCTCTGCCTATTCAGAACAACCAAGGGAACATGCTGTTAGCTTTCATAGAATCATACAGTACAGGAGGAGCCTTTGGTCATTAAGCTTGTACTGCCATGGCCTTGTGACTTTTTCAAATTACCCAGGAGCTTTGGGAGTCTGCAGTTCCACATTGTCAGCATTGACTTGCCAACCAATCAGCACTGCCTTTCTCCTGTAATGTGACTTGTTGTAATTATTTGGTATTCTTGCGTTTGTCCTGATGAGTGCAACATGAAAAGTTTCAACAATATGTCTCACTTTTCAGCCACATTTAAGCAAGTGTGACCAGTTAGACTGAGAGAACCTGGTAGACCGAGTTAAGAATGAGGGGACAATGTATTCAAATGAGAGCCAATCCATTCAGGAGGGGATTCATGGAGCACTTCCTCAGATAAAGAGAAGTAGAAATCTGAGTCCACAGAATCAGGGAAGTGTTTTGCCACAGAAGGAGGCCATTTGGCCCCTCATGCCTGCACTGGCTGTTCAAACGAGAAGCATTACCTTGTGCCAACCTCCTGCTTTTCCCATAGCCTTGCATATTATTTGTATTTAAATACACATCCAATGCCCACTTGAATGCCTCAGAGTGAAGGGACTACCCTTTAGAACTGAGATGAGAGGAATTTCGACTCTGTGGTGACTCTGTGGAACCCACTGGCACAGAAGGCTGAGGAGGTCAAGTCACTGAGTGTCTTTAAGCCAGAGGTTCTTGATTAGCAAAGGGGTCAGGATTATGGGGGCGGGCAAGGGAATGATGTGGAGAAAACTCATTTGCCTCCACCAGACCATACCCATCACCCAACTACTTGCTGAACGAAAACATTTTCCTCACTTCAGCTTTGCTTCTTTTGCAGATCACTTTAAATTGACGCCCTGTTGTTCTTGTTCCATTTACGAGCAGGAACAGTTTCTCCCTGTCCACTCTATCGAGCCCGTTTATGTTTTTGAGTTTTGAATTTACCTCTGACCTGTCCATTATCCAATACGGCAACGCTTACATTATCCCTCATAACGTCAGAAACTGCTTGTGGAATCATGGTATCGAAGAATCCAAAGACATTTATTACAACTAACTATTATGCTAAAACATTACATTCCTCAGATACATGAGTGTCTGGACTAATAGTTAATACAGAGGAGCACACTTCCCACAGAGTGTCATGCTTGAAGCAATTCAAAGTAAGATGGGGTACAACACCATTAGACCCTCAGGTCACATGTTGGGACGCAATGATGAAATCTGATTTGTGCCTCTTAAAGGTGGACGACACACTGATGGTAAATTCTAACATCACATTCTGGAACTCTCTGCCACTGCTAAAGTCTGTTGATGCTGGAAGTCAGTTGAAGCTTTTGTACTGAGATTTAAAGGAATCTGAAATTGTTTCGATCACAGTTGGAGCAGCGAAGGAGATGGAGCAAATGCAGTTGGACAGAATTGAGGTACAGATTCCCCGCTGGGAGACAACGTGTAGCCATCAGCATTTAATCCCACCTGCCTGCATAAAACCCTGCAAACCCACCAGGAGGAAAGACGCGCCAACACCAGTTGACTGGGCCAATATCCCCCATTAAGGCAATGATCCTCCTCAATCAGCTGCAAAGGGCTGGGCACATCATCCACATGATCGACATGAGACAGCTCCGTAATGGCAGCCAGGCGCCAGGACAGAGGAAGCACTTCAGGGACACTCTCAAGACCTTACTGGCAAAGTGCAGCATTCCCACAGACACCAGGCAAGTCACTGGCCCAAGACCAAACCAATTGGGAAGGCACTGAGTACCTCAAAACTTGCCGTCAGGAGTAAGCAGAAGCCAGGTGAAAACAGTGCAAAAGAGCATGCTGCCATACCAACACCCCACCCACCCCTTCCCATGAACCACCATCCGTGCCAAGTGTAACAGGTCCTGTGATAGCCCCATTGGTCTATACAGCCACCTACAGACTCAATCTGCGAGTGGAAGAGAGTCATCCTTGTCTGTGAAGGACCGCCAATGAATCCCACCTGACAAAACCTTGGTAAATCCAGCAAAAAAAAAGCACAGACCAGCACAGCCTGGAATTTTTAATAACACAGGTCTGGAAGAAGGTTTATTGTTGATGCATTGGAGACCGCAGGGTGTAGAATGTGGATGAGGGCAATGCTTTGTAAGTGTGAAAGGACACAGGGTCCTGACAAGTGTGCTGCCACACTTGGACTGTAAGCCGAGATCTGCAGCCCAGCTTAGCCTTTTGTGAAAACAGATGTTTCATTGAATATGGGTTTGGATTTATTCACTTCTCACATTCAAAATCAATTAAAAATACTTGTGATTCCTGCTGCTCAGCACAATCCTGACTGTTTGCTGAACAATCAGTTCTTCCGGATTGTGCAGCAATTTTGGTATCATTCCCTCAACAAATACAAGGTTTCTCTCCTCTCCTGCTGTGGGTCACCTTCACTAAGGGTGACACCGGACATCATTTGTTCTGTAGTTAGTACAGGGATCAGATCAGAATCAGAAGGTTATAGAATCATAGAGATGCACAACATGGAAAGAGCACTTTGGTCCAACTCATCCATGCTGACCAGATATGTTAAATAAATCTAGTCCCATATGCCAGCACTTGGCCCATATCCCTCCAAACTCTTCCTATTCATATACCCATCTAGATGCCTTTTAAATGGTATCTCCACCTCTTCCTCTGGCAGCTCATTCCATACACACACCACCCTCTGCATGAAAACATTTTCCCTTAGGTTCCTTTTAAATCTTTCCCCTCTCATCCCTAAACCTATGCCCTCTAGTTCTGGACTCCCCCACCTGGGGAAAAGACTTTGGCTACTCACTCTGTCCATGCCCCACATGATTTATAAACCTCTATAAGGTCACCCCTCAGCCTCTGACATTCCAGAGAAAATTGCAAATTCTGCCTCTCCCCATAACACAAACCCTCCAACTCTGGCAACATTCTTGTAGATTCTCTCTGAATCCTTTCTAGTTTAACATCATATTTCCTATAGCTAGGAGACCAGAACTGAATGCAGTATTCCAAAAGTGGCCTAATCAATGTCCTGTGTAGCTGCAACATGACCTCCCAACTCCTTTACTCGATGCACTGACCAATAAAGGCAAGCTTATCAAACACCTTCTTCACTATCCTGTCGACCTGTGACTCCATTTTCAAGGAGCTATGAAGCAAGGTCTCTTTGTTCAGCAACACTCCTCAGGGTCCTACCATTAACTGTGTAAGTCCTGCCCTGGTTTGCTCTATCAAAATGCAACACCTCACATTTATCTAAATTAAACTCCATCTTCCACTCTACTGGCTTCACATACCATTTTAGCAGTTTGAGCACAAAAGCACACCCTACTGGGAGAGGGTTGCACTGTTGAAAAGCATTGGCTTTGCATTAGCCTTAAATAGGCTTTAAAGATCTCAGAATGCTACTTGAAACAAGAGCAGGGGATTTTGTAGAGTTCATTCATGGAACATGGGCATTGGCAGGCATAGCCCAGGCCTAGCTGCCTTTGAGAAGGTGGTTGTGAGTTGAACTGATGCAGTCTTTTTGGTGTAAATGCTGTTAGGGAGGGAATTCCAGGATTTTGACCCAGTGATACCAAAGGAATGGTGGTACATTTCCAAGTCAGGATGGTGAGTGGTTCGGAGGGGAACTTGCAGGTAGCGGTGTTCCCATGTATCAGCTACTCTTGTCCTTCTAGATTGAAATGGTCGTGGGTTTGGAAGGTGCTGTCTGAGGGTCTTTCATGCATTTCTGTAGTGCATCTTGTAGATAGTATACGCTGCTACTACTGAGCATTGGTGGTGGATGGAGTAGATGTTGTAGATGTCATGCTAAACAAACAGGCTGCTTTGTCCTGGATGGTGTCAAGCTTCTTGAGTGTTGTTAGATATGCACTGAATCAGGCAAGTCGGGTGTATTGCATCATATGCCCAACGTGTGCCTTGTAGATGGATAGGCTTTGGGAAGACAAGAGATGAGTTACTTACCACAGTGTTCTGAGCCTCCTATCAGCTCTTGTAGCCAATGGTAACCCCCAGAGTGTTGCTAGTGGGGGATTCAGCTGTGGTGATGCCATTGACTATCAGGAGGGTAAGGGTTTGGTTATATTTTGTTGAAGATGTTCATTGCCTAGCCTTTAGAAGCTGCAAATGTTATTTGCCACTTATCACCCAGATATTGTCCAGATCTTGCTGCATTTGGACACGTACTACTTCAGTATCTGAAGAGTCGCAAATGGCGCTGGACATTGTGTAATTATTGAGGAGAAAGTGAGGTCTGCAGATGCTTGAGATCAGAGCTGAAAATGTGTTGCTGGAAAAGCGCAGCAGGTCAGGCAGCATCCAGGGAACAGGAGAATCGACGTTTCGGGCATAAGCCCTTCTTCAGGAAGAATTATCGGTGTAATTATCGGTGAACATCTCTACTTCTGACCTTATGATGGAAGGAAGGTCATTGATGAAGCAGCTGAAAATGGTTGGGTCTAGAACACCATCCTGAGGAGCTCCTGCAGAGATGTCCTGGAGATGAGATGACCGACGTCCAACATCTTCCTATGTGTCAGGAATGACTCCAACCAGCATTAAGTCTTTCCCCAATTCCCATTGATTCCAGTTTTGCTAGGACTCCTTGAAACCACAATCAATCAACTGTGGCCTTGTTGTTAAGGGCAGCCACTCTCTCCTCACCCTCTGAAAAACAGCTCTTTTGTCCAAATTTGAACCAAGGCTGTTAATGAGGTCAGGAGCTGAGTAGCCCTGGCAGAACCTAAATTATTACTGCTGAGTGAGTACTGCTTGATAGCACTATTAATGACACCTTCCATCATTTTACTGATGATCGAGAGTAGACATTTGGGGGGTTAATTGGCTAGACTGGATTTGTTCTACCAGGGCAATTTTTCACATTATTGTTGTAATAATACCGAAACTGTCCAGGAGCACTGCAAATTCTGGAGAAAAAGCTTTCGGTATTATGGCTGGAATGTTGTCAGGGCCCATAGCCTTTGCAGTGCCCATTGCCTTCAGCCATTTCGTGATATCACATGGAATGAATAGAATTCGCTATAGACTGGCATTTCTAATGCAGCAGACCTTTGCGGGGGCTCTCCCTGGTGTCATTCCAATTGCTAAATCTTAATTGCTATGACAAATTATCTGATCATGATCACATGTGTTTGTGGGAGCTTGCTGTGCACACATTAGTTACTCCACTTCCTGGCTGTGAAGAGCATTAGGACATCATATGTTTCTGAGAGATGCTGTATAGAGACAAACCCTTCCTTCTTTTGCACAGTGAATGCCTGTCACCTTTTCTGTTGAACATACCAGGGACGCTCAATGTAGATTATCTGCTGGCCTACTGGTTACCAAGCTGTGGTGACAACTACAGGCGAACCTCGATTATCTGAAGCACACAGGTGGGGAGTATTTCGTTCTGTTAATTGAATTCTGGATAATCGAATGCTGGGTAACATAGTTTAGCCAAGCATCAGGACCTTGTAATCTTGCCGGATAATCCGATATTCAGATAATCGAATGCCGGATAATTGAGATTCCTCTGTATTGGCTTGCCCAAAACCTAATCTAAACAGACATCAAATCTTGGTAGAGTTATGCTTACTGAAACAACAGCGAGTTGTCACTACTTGCTACATTCCCTCTTCAGGTCACCGGAGAAAAATACATTATAACTCGATAATGTCTCTGATTTATTGCCATTTCTGTGTCCCTTTTGTTGTTTTATTCGCAGGATGTTCGCATTGATAAGGCCAGCCATTGTTGAGTAACTTCAATTGTCCTTGAACTGAGTGGCTTGCTCGGGCCATACCAGAGGACAGCTCAGAGTCAACCATATTGCTTTGGCTCTGGAGACACATGTAGGCCAGACCAGGTTAGGATGGCAGATTTCCTTCCTTAAAGGGCATTAGTGAACCAGCTCAGATTTTATCAATCAATGCTAGCAATCAAATGCAGCCCAATCCAATATTAAACTAGTCATGAAGAAAACAAATCGAACTGTTAGCTAGGGCTGACATTAGTTTCGACATGAAGGAAGATTCAATTCAACTTCTTCACACATTTATCAAGATTCCACTTGTGGGTGGCATGGTGGCACAGTGGTTAGTACTGCTGTCTCACAGCGCCAGAGACCTGGGTTCAATTCCCGCCTCAGGCGACTGACTGTGTGGAGTTTGCACGTTCTCCCCGTGTCTGCGTGGGTTTCCTTCGGGTGCTCCGGTTTCCTCCCACAGTCCAAAGATGTGCAGGTCAGGTGAATTGGCCATGCTAAATTGCCCGTAGTGTTAGATAAAGGGGTAAATGTAGGGGAATGGGTGGGTTGCGCTTCGGCGGGTCGGTGTGGACTTGTTGGGCCGAAGGGCCTGTTTCCACACTGTGAGTAATCTAATTTAATCACTTGCTGTGAAGGCAGTGTCAGTGAAATAATCAATGTCACAGTGTGATGTCAATTTTATCACACGTCCCCGACCTTGTTCCTCATTCTTAGTAAAGGAAGATGGAGATTGTGGCTGTTTTCTCAGCTGTTTTCCAGCTTCTAACCAGCCCGGTTAAAACATGTGTTCTCACAAACTGAAAACCAGTGCCCCAGTACCTCTCCATTATGAGCAGATAAAGCACTCTGCAGAAATAAAATGCAAAACCTGATTGGAAAGTACTGAGTCTGCATCCATGTGAATTGTATTGCATTTGTGTGTGTGCACCAATGGGTGTATCTCTGTATTAATGAACAGACTGAAGATATTTTTCTTGATGAGCTGAGAGTAACCACATAGAAAGTTTCAAAATTATGAGGGGCTTCACTAATAGGATAGATAAAAAGATTTTCATGCCAGCATCATTGTTGTGAATTTGCACTATACATCCTTCAAAGCAAGTATACCATTTGTTAGGTCCAATGCTCATAACCAAATACAATAGCCCAAACTGAGTCTCAGCAATGCTTTATGTAACTTTAACACAACCATTTGTAATGGTTGAGGACGAGATCAGAGGGAGAAAATGTAGTCCTTACATTTCCCATCTGGAATTAGAAGAAACCTCCTTACCCAGCGAGTGATGAGAAAATGGAAGTCCCCATCACAATGACAAGTGAAATAATTGCGTTTAGGGGCGAGTAAGATTAAACACTTGAGGGAGAAAGAAACAGAAGACCATGTGATGGGATTAATTGAAAAGGGTAAGAAGGAGACTGTGTAATTGCAAAGATCTCTAAAAACTGCTATACCTTTTAAATGACTTCATAACATCTTATACTCTGTATAGACTAACAGTTAGCCAGTTAACTATGTATATAATGTAATAGGGGCATAAATAAACATCAAATAGGACTACATATAAGTCTAAGATATCACATAATTGTGCATAGTTAATTGTTAATAAACTTCCAGATATCTGACTAAACAAGAACTTGGGTATCTCTGGTGTGTGTTACATGGGCTAAAGTATTGGAAACCACATCAGATCAGTGGCGCGTTTGAGGTAATGGAGAGATACAAATATTAATTTCATGTCACTAACGAAAATTTTAAAAATATACTCCTTTGTGGGATATGTATGTGTTACTGGCAATGGCAGTATTTCTAGTCCATTCTGTATTGCAGAGTGGCAGATTACCTTCTCCTAAGGACATTAGTGAACCACATGGGTTCTCATGATGGTAGTTTCATGTTCACTATCACTGAGATTAACTGTAGATTCCAGATTTATTAACCGAATTTAAATTGTACCAACTGCCCTGGCAGGATTTGAAAACCTGGAGCATTAATTTGAGTCCGTGGGTTTCTAATTTCACCCTTTTATCTGAATAGAGCTGAATTACAAATGGTTGTGTTTAAAGTTACATGAAGCATTGCTGAGACTCAGTTTGGGCTATTGTATTTGGTTATGAGCATTGGACCTAACAAATGGTACACTGGCTTTGAAGGATGTATAGTGCAAATTCACAACAATGATGCTGGCATGAAAACATCGACTTATGAGAGTTAGGTGTGTATTCACTTGATTATAGAAAACGAAGGGACATATTATTAAGACAGATTAGATCACTCCATAATCAATATTCGAGATAGTACACGCTTGGTCAATGCAACCTGATCTTGCAATTTAACCCCCAAATGAAAATGAAAGATTGCAAATGCTGGAAATCTGGAGCAAACACAAAGAATGCTGGAGAAACTCAGTAGGTCTGTCCACTGAAGTTCTGAAGAACAGTTAGATTAGAAATGAAGGATTAACTCTATTTCTCGCGCCACAAATGCTGCCAGATCTGCCGAGCTTCCCCAGCATTCTCTGTGTTTGTTTCAAAATTTAACCTCTTTTGGTTAACGCTTCACCTGACTCTCACCACCTCATTCCAAATCAGCAATCAGGATGTTAGAGAGAAAAATGATCTCATCTAATGGGGGGGGTGGGCACACAGAACAAGGAGCTCGGACCTTGAAATAAATGATAGACCATTCAGAGGTGATGACAGGAAGCATTTCTTCACACAGAGAGGAACTCGCTCTTCTCAAAGTGTTGTCAAGAGTAGGATAAATTAAAAGTTTCAAAGCTGAGATTGGTAGATTTCTGTTGGGTAAGCATATGAAAGGAGTTCAAATGCAGATCAACCATGACCTAATGGAATACTGGAACAGGGTTGAGGGGCTGAATGGTCTCATCTTTGTCTGATTCCTTACAAATGAGGCTGAAACTTCATCCTCTGTGAAGCTTAGATTAGTGAAGGCCTCTAGGGCCATGTTCCATGTGTAGACACAGGGCAATAATTTCCATTTGGTCTTTCTTTCCCATTTCATCTTTTGATTTTAATGATTAGTAGCTTAGGAAACAAATTCCAAGATATACCTGCACTCACCCCTCCCAAACAAAATCACAAATTTAAATAGCATCAAAAAATCTGATTGCGCTGTGTGTAATGTTGGCCAAAGGCGAAACTCTAGATGTTAAGACACAAAGCAAGTTCTGGCCTGCTTGAAGAGACAGAAGTAACTCTAAACAGAGCATCATCAAAAATCCCAGACAGACAGAAGAAAATCTTCAGAGCCACATTAAAGAAGCAACATCAACAGATGCAAGCAACATGTCATTCTGCTTCCTGCTACCTCACAATTTCCTTTTTCCCTCGACCTCAGGGAGTTAGAGACTGTGCCTCACTGGTCTCACCTGCCAAGGGTGAGTAACCAAATCTGTACACACACAGAACATCACAAACTTCTACTCACATCCACATGCTCACACTCTTCACATTCACATTCTCACACCAACACTACCACACTCATACTCTCACACCCACACTACCACACCCACAGTACCACAC
Source organism: Chiloscyllium plagiosum (assembly GCF_037043375.1). NCBI lineage: Eukaryota > Metazoa > Chordata > Chondrichthyes > Orectolobiformes > Hemiscylliidae > Chiloscyllium > Chiloscyllium plagiosum. The sequence goes on from NW_028270153.1 coordinate 12,353,104, forward strand.
AGCTCACACTCTCACGTGCTCACACTAACTCAAACTCACATTTACTCACACACACTCTCTCATGCTCACACTCTCACAATCACATGTTCACGCTTATGCTCACACTGTCTCACACTCATACTCTCACATTCACACTCTCACACACTCACAATCTCACTAACTGACACGCACACACTCATACACACACTCTCACAGGCACACTGTCACACACTTATACTCTGTCATTCTAACGAGCTCACACTCTCACATCCTCACACATTCAAACTGTCTCACACTCACTCTTACACTCACACTCTCAATTCTCACACACTCATACTCTCACACTGTCATACTCTCTCACATCCACACTTGCTCTCAGATTCTCACTCTCTTACACTATCTTACACTGAACGCTCAGACTCTCACACTCACACTCTCACATTCTAACACTCTCAACACTCATACACTCACACTCTCACACACTCTCAATTCTCACACTCTCACACTCTCAACTCTCTCACACTGTCACTCACACACTTAAACATTTACAATCGCAATTCTCACACTCACTCATTCTCACACTCTTGCTGTTACACACTCACGATCTCACACTCTCACATTCATACTCTCATATGTTCAACTTTCCCACTCTCACGTTCTCACATTCTCACACCCTCACTCTCACACTGTCACATACTTACTCATATTCTCAATCCTCGCACTCTCACTCTGATAGACACAAACTCACACTCACACACTCTCACATTCTCATAAACACAAACTCACATTTTCAGTGTTGCTCTAAAAACTGGTGCCTTCAAATATACCTGTTGGAGTATTACCTGGTGTCGGGTGACTTTTGACCTCAGTTCTAGTGTGTGGGTGCCTGAGCAATGGTATTTGTCTTTGAGGGACATCTCATCACTGGAAAGTGAAGACCCCATCCATCTCTGGATGTGGCAGCCTCTATTTCCCTCGAACACAATAGAACACGATAGAATGCACCAGTGAGCGCTCCTCAAGTGGTGAGTCTCAGGCTCAGTTTCTCCACATTGGTAAAGCCCCAAATGTAAACATTCTTCTCCCAGTAGGCCTGCCCACCAATCCTAGAGGTCCTGAACTTGCACCCCAGTCCATAGTCATCCTGTCAGTCCAAATCTTCATCAGTCTATTTTACCATTCACCACCCCCTTCAATCCCAGTTATAGGTCAATCAAATAACCTTGGCATATCCTGGTGCCCACTGTGCCTCCCCCACCCCCTGAGGTCAGGGCACTGCTCGCTTTCAATGCCTACCACACACCCCCAACATTACACCTTTCACTTCCATACTGTATCATCACCCTCCCCCTGAAAGATTGATTTGCCCACCTCCTTTTCGCAGGATCTTCTGCACCATTCCGACTCTGATTCCCAGGATTTGTCTCCCTCCAGCATCAGTGGCACCTGACAACCCCACCAGACAGACCCCACAGGACTGACAATGGCCAACCCCCTTGAGCAACACAGCCTGACAGAATCTCGACAGTGTGGGTAGAGGCCATTCAGCCCAGCGAGTCTGCTTCAATCCACCAAAGAGCATCTCACACAGAACCACCCTCCAATCCTATCCCCGCATTTAGCATGGCCAGTCCAACTAGCCTGCACATTCTTGAACACAATGAGTAATTTAGCAAGGCCAATCCACCCAGCCTGCACATCATTGGACACCATGGGTAATTTAGCATGGCCAGTCCACCCAGCCTGCACATCCTTGAACATTATGGGTAATTTAGCATGGCCAACCCACCTATCCTGCATATTCTTGGACACTACGGGTAATTTAGCATGACCAATCCACCCAGCCTGCACATCCTTGGACACTATGGGTAATTTAGCATGACCAATCCATCTAGCCTGCACATGCCTGGACACTATGGGCAATTTAGCAAGGCCAATCCATCCAGCCTGCACATGCCTGGACACTATGGGCAATTTAGCAAGGCCAATCCATCCAGCTTGCACATGCCTGGACACTATGGGCAATTTAGCATGACCAAGCCACCTAGCCTGCACATCCTTGGACACTATGGGCAATTTAGCAAGGCCAATCCATCCAGCCTGCACATGCCTGGACACTATGGGCAATTTAGCAAGGCCAATCCATCCAGCCTGCACATGCCTGGACACTATGGGCAATTTAGCATGACCAAGCCACCTAGCCTGCACATTCTTGGACACTATGGATAATTTAGCAAGGCCAATCCATCCAGCCTGCACATGCCTGGACACTATGGATAATTTAGCATGACCAATCCATCTAGCCTGCACATTCTTGGACACTATGGATAATTTAGCAAGGCCAATCCATCCAGCCTGCACATGCCTGGACACTATGGATAATTTAGCATGACCAATCCATCTAGCCTGCACATTCTTGGACACTATGGATAATTTAGCAAGGCCAATCCATCCAGCCTGCACATGCCTGGACACTATGGATAATGTAGCATGGCCAATCCACCTAGCCTGCACATCCTTGGACACTATGGGCAATTTAGCAAGGCCAAACCACCCAGCCTGCACATTCTTGGACACTATGGGTAATTTAGCATGACCAAATCACCTAGCCTGCACATTCTTGGACACTATGGGTAATTTAGCATGACCAATCCACCTAGCCTGCACATCCCTGGACACTATGGGCAATTTAGCAAGGCCAATCCACCCAGCCTGCACATCCCTGGACTGTGGGAGGAAACCAGATGACGTGGAGGAAACTCACACAGACACGGGAGAACATGCAAACTCCACATAGTCACCTGTGGCTGGAACTGAACCAGGGTCTCTGATGTTGTGAGGCAGCACTGCTAACCGCTGAGCCACTGTACCACCCGATCATTGAGTGATCGGATCCCTGACTGATATCTGTGCAGTTCATTGACTGTCTACCCAGGAGTCCCCAGATTGCTTTCCCTTGAACCACAGTCCTGACCATTATCCATTCCCCAGACTGTCGAGCTATGGACCTTCTGACCCGGTCTGTCCTGAGCAGCAGACTGACCGTACCCAAGCCCCTGGACTTACATCGGTGTTGTCCTTGATTTAGTGTGTAGGCATCTCATCACTAAAGGATATCTCCCTGAATTTTAGATTAGATTAGATTACTTACAGGGTGGAAACAGGCCCTTCGGCCCAACAATTCCACACTGACCCGCCGAAGCGCAACCCACCCATACCCCTACCCCTACATTTACCCCTTTAACCTAACACTATGGGCAATTTAGCGTGGCCAATTCACCTTACCCTGCACATCTTTGGACTGTGGGAGGAAACCGGAGCATCCGGAGGAAACCCACGCAGACACGGGGAGAACGTGTGAGGATTGAGTGAGGATTTGAGTGAGGATTACTAGAGTTAGAGAGTCAGAGTTTTTACTGCTTGGAAAGAGAACCTTCAGCCCATTGTTTCCATGCTGGTGAGCAAGCACCTATCTACTCTAGTCTCATTTTCATGCATTTGGCCCATAGCCTTGAACACTATGACATTTTAAGTCAATACTTCTTAAATATTGTAACAGTGCAAACCTCTCCCACTCTTCCAGTTTCCAAAATGACATTATAATTTGAAAGTCTCCATAGATTTTTATTTTGTACATTATCTCTTTAAGAGTTGGCTCTTTAGTTACTTTATTAATTCAATGTTTATTCGATGAGTATAAAGAGGGACATTAAGTGTGTCCAGGAGATAGCACATTGAAGCACGTGTTCTGTGCGTAATTTGATGAGCAAGCAAAGGATTTTTTTCAGCTCATTCTTCACCATTTGACCCCTTATCATTATCACAGTTTCCACCTGATGTTTTCACTCAGTTTAAAGATAAGAAGGGGTCTTGTCAGCAATGTTTACAGTGAGCAGGATTTCCTGTGCTGTGTGTCTATCTAAACTGAAATCTAAACTGTACCTTTCTGTTCTCAACTCTCAACGACCCTGAATTTTAGGAATGCTCTATCTTTATAGCCAGGCATGAGCATTTCTAACATTACAGTGTGTGTTGTTGCATTACATCTTATGTAAATCTCACACACAGGTATATATTATGCACAATAAAATACAGCCTGCTGTTCTCAATGTATTTTATGTGAATTGCTTTTTTTCTACAGTTCTCTGCCTGAAGTGTCACAGTATTCACCATGGGTTAGGCACAAAGGCAGGTACCAAACCCACTCCGCCTGAATGGGGATTGAACACCCAGTACCAATCCAACCTTTCTAGTATAACCCAGGAGTCAAAGTCATCAGGGGATCATGGACTTTTACATGCACACTATAATCCAGAGCTCAGGATAGTGATGGCTGACATTCCAACATTCTCTCCAACATGACTGATCAATGATCTTTCCTGCCCTCACTGCCTCAAATTCACAAGTTGCTCCTCAATCTGTTTTGCTGTTCATTGGCCATTGAGTACCTGGAGTGGGACTTTTTAAAATTCATTCAGGATATGGCCGGGCCAGCATGCCTAAATGCCCAGAGGGCAGGAAAGAGCCAACCCCATTGCTGTGGGTCGGGAGTCATATGTAGGCCAGACCACATAAGGATGGCAGTTTCCTTCCCTACAGGGCATTAATGAACCAGATGGGCTTTTTGAACAGTAGACTCATAGTCAATATTAGACTCTTAATTCCAGATTTCTTTACTGAATTCATAGCAAAAGCGGGATTTGAACCCAGGTCTCTGGGTTAACAGTCCAACCATAACACCACTAAGCAGTCACCTCAGCCCCACCCCAAGGACCTGAACCCAGGGCTTCTGACACAGGGGCAACAATATTACCCACTCAGCTATAAGATCTCCTCAGTGAGAAGGATGCTCTTCAGAGGGTGAGCGCAAACTCGATAGGCCAAATGGCCGCTGTCTGCATAGTAGGGATTTTACAATTCTATTCTATAACGGCCACAGATGCTGCCAGACCTTTTAAGTTTCTCCAGCTATTTTTAGTTTTGTTGCATGCAAGATAAATCTGGTTTTTGGATCCAATGTGAAACTGAGCGGGTGTAACAGAAACCATTTAATTGTCTATAGCACATTTAATGGGGAGAAAATGTCATGGTGGTCCAATGGCTAGCACTATTGCCTCATTGCACTAAGGACCCTGGTTCGATGCCAGCCTCAGGCGACTGTCTGTGTGGAGTTTGCACATTCTCCCCACGTCTGCATGGGTTTCCTCCAGGTGCTCTGGTTTCCTCCCACAGTCCAAAGGTATACAGGTTAAGGTGGATTGGTCTTGCTAAATTGCCCACAGTATCCAGGGATGTGCAGGCTCGGTGGGTTAGCTTTGGGAAATGCAGGGTTACAGGGATCCTGATGGGATGCTCTTCAGAGGGTCAGTATGGATTCAATGGGCAGAAAGGCCTGCTTCCACAGTGTGGCGATTCTATGATTCTATAATGTATTTCAACAAAGTGTAAGGAGAGTAAGCGATGAGTCGAAGAATGAAAGACTAGATGGAATGTGGTACTCACTACCACAAGGAGTAGTTGGGATGAATAACACAGTTACACTTCAAAGGATACTTGATAAACACAAGGAGGATCGAAGGTAATGTGATGGAATGGTGGGAGGGAGGAGGCTCACATGGAGTGTAAACATGGGCCTGTTTCTGTCCTGGAATTGTTTTGTACTTAGGAAGGGTGAACTCTGGGGATTTTAAGGAGGGTCTTTAAGGAGGAAAGCATTGTAGAAAGGCTTCTGTTATGTAAAGTGATGACCATGGAGAAGTTTGGGTATGGGCTATGCAGAAGCTCCATCCAGACTAATAAATTACACAGTTACCAGGCGGAGACTGGGAAGGTTGTTCTCAGGCTTTTGGCTGTTGATGTTGATAACTACAAGTGGATTCTGGAATGGCCTTCAGGTGGAGGAACACTCCTCATGTTAGCATTAGTTAAGTGCCTCATTGCAAATGCACGTAGTTACAATAACTCATCTATCCATTGAGATGTAATAAAGCATGCCTAATTATCTGAGACAAGTGTTCTTTCTGTTGTGATTTATCTTGTGGCCCATCCTCCATCACAACTTGCTGTACAGCCCCCTGTCCGAGCACAGTGCCCCAACCATGAAACACTATCAGTAGATACCTGGCATCACAACAACCCACAGCTGGAATTCCATACTGCAGAGTCTCAGTGACTGAAAATGTGACGTCAAATGATGGAGTCAAGGAAGGAGGTGTACAGGAGATCAGAGACAAAGAAGTGGACATTTCTTGTCAAATTAAAGGACCCAACAAGATTTTAGAGATAGGAAGGGGAGGAACCCCAGGATGAGAATTATAAATTCGAGGCATTGAAGGATCAGGAGTCAGTACTTAAACATTGCTTGGATTTCATAAATTGACTTGAGGTGCAATCCAGTTCATTAGATTATGAATAAAGCTCTTTGGTGTAATGTTGGGGGGCCACAACACAAAATAAAACCCTAATTTGGAGTCAAATCAATACAACATTTGCAATCGAACCCATTGTGAGCAAAGGAGTAATATTCTATCCCTGCATCAGTCCTTTATAAAACAGCTTTCAGGAACTTTGTGTTGAGTTGTGTATTTTTTTGGAAATTAAGAGGCTGTTTTAATTCAGGAAATTCTCACAAGCTAAAATTAGATTGTGGCTAATTAATCTGTTTTCAGTGAATGAGAACCCTGGGCCAGCTCCTGTGAAATAGTGCCATGGGAACTTTTACATTTGTCTTGGTTTGATATTTTAGCCAACATATGATACCTCCAATAATGTTACCCTCAGTACTAGTGGTAACCTGGATCACAGGCTCAAGCTTTACACTTGACACCAACTCAGTCTTCATCGTGATTCTTAGGCTAACACAATATTGCAACAGCATCCTATAATCCGAATAATTCCATTCTCCTTAAACTAGGTCCTGAGATAAATGTCATTGTTAATAACAACATTGTGCATTTATATTCTCCCTACTTGTATTTTTCTGAGAAAAGGAAATATGTCGCAAACACTTTGTCTTTTTGTACCGATCAGGACAAATGCAAGAATGCCAAACATCAAATGATCACAACACTGCTGACGAAGCACTTAGTTCCCTTGTGATTTCTCAATGGCAATGCCATGGTCAGGCTGAGGTGACTTGCTCATCAATCAGCATCCTCTTCTCCTGTAGAACGGATTGTTGTGACTGTTTAAAATTTATTGAAATTGTCTTGATAAGAGTGAAATGAAAAGCTGAAGTAACATGTCTCTTTCTGATCAATAATTAAGACTGTACAACAAAGTGACAACCTTTAATGTAGTGAAATCTCTTAAGATGTTTCACAAGATGTTATGGAACCAAACTGGACCCCAAAGGAATTTGGATAAGTAACTAAAAGAGTTACAGTTTAAGGAACATCTGAAAGGAAAGCAGGTAGAGATGTGGTGAGGTTTTGAAAGGGAATTCCAGAGCTTGGAGTCCAGAAAACTGAAAGCATGACAATTTTGGAGAAATGCATGTTGTGGTTGTGCAAGAGCTAAAGTTGGAGGTTTTCTAGTATCACAAACAGTTGTAGGGGCTTCAGGAGGTTACAGAATTGTGATGGGATGAAGGAGGATTTGGAATCAAATCTGAGTTCCTTCGCAGGCCAGGTGGAAAGGCTTTGTTTTGACTACTCAGGATTTTCAAAACATTGTTGACTACCAAACTATGTAAAAGGTCCTCACACAATGACTTACTTTGTGAAATGTTAATGGCTGTTATTATATAGGCAAACAGTCAATGATTAAGCGCATGGTGAGCAAGTGAATTTATTGCCGGGACACTCAGTTCATATCTTGCTGATGTCACTGAAGTGCTTTTCAACTAATCTGATCAATAAATACCAATAAGTGGTGTTAATGAAGGCCATTTCAGGCTCTGTGTGTTGTCGGAAAAGTACTAAAGAGTTTGTTGAATGAGGTCTAAGTCCAAAAGCATCCTTTAATTGCATCCTAACAATCTGAGTGTACACAGGGATTTCGAGCAATGATTGCAAAGGCTAATGAGGAGATTAGTTAATTGGATGGTGAACTGATCTGACCTTGAAGGTCAGCTCACAGATGACTTAACCCTTTGAATGATCCTGATGGGAAACTCTGCGAGGGAGAATAGCAGACCCAGTAGAAGCTGAATAGGAGTTAATATTTTGCAGGGTGTTCTTTTATCTGTGGGACTTTGGTTTTGATTCAGACCAAAGTCAGTGCAAAAGAAAGAATTAGCACTTATGTAGACCTTTTGTTCCTTCAGAACATCTCACAGCCTATTAAAATGAGGGACTTTTTCTCATTCATCCTCAGGATGCTGGCATTGCTGGCTTGGCCAATATTCATCATCCATCCCTAATTGCCCAGAGGGCACCTGAGTGTCAGACACATTTTCTGTGGGTCGGGGATTACATGTAGACCAGACCAGGTAAGGCTGGAAGATTCTCTCCCAAAGGACATTAGTGAACCAGGTGGGGTTTTCCAATAATCAATGATGGTCATCATTAGAACTCTTAATCCCAGATTTTTATTGAATCCAAATTCCAAATCTGTCACGGTGGGATTCAAACCCAGATCTCCAGAATATTACCTGGGTTTCTGGATTAATAGCCAAGCGATAATATCAAAAGGCCATCAACCGTGCAAAAAGTGCAAAGCAAAGTTCTACAAAGAGCAATGAGGGAAATTTGCAGCTACTCTATGTTTGTAATTTTGTTTGAGTGATAAAAGCAGCCAGGTAACCAACATTTCAGACTGTGAGTGAGAGCCTGGGGAATAACATTAAGGTATAGGAGACAATGCCAGAAAATGGCATGGTGGAGATGATGAGCCATGACCCAGAAGGGTGAGGTAGGCGCATTGGGCTGAATAGCCAACTCCTATTCCTGTGTTCCTGGAACATGTGTAAAATGAAAGCATATGGGATTGAGGATAGTGCACTGACATGTTTACATAACTAGTTGACAGACAAGAATCAATGAAGCAAAACAGACAGATCTCCTTCCAACTGGCTACAAGTGATTGGTGAGGGACTGTAGGGACCAGTACATGGATCCCAGCTTTTCACGATATACATTACTGATTTAGATGAGGGATCTAAATGTAACAGATGAGACAATGCTGGGTAGGAGGTTGAACTGTGAGGAGAATGCAGAGGTGCTTCTGTGTAACTTGGAAAAATTGAGTAATGGGGCAAATGCATGGAAGATGCAGTATAATGTGAATAAAGGTGAGGTTATCCATTTTGGTAGCATATACAGGAAGGCAGATTATTGTCGGAATGACAATGGATAAGGAAAGTGGAGGTGCAACAAGACATGGATGTCCTTGTACACAGTTTGCTGAAGGTAAGCATGTAGGTTCAGCAGATGATGATTTAGGCAAATGGTACGTTGACTTTCATCGCAAGAGGATTTGAGAACAGGAACACTGATGTGTTGCTGCAATCACACAGGGCTTTGGTGAGACCACACCTGGAGTACTGAATGAGTTTTGGTTTCCTTATCTGAGGAAGGATGTTCTAGCTGGATCATTTAGGACTATAATTTTTTGGAATTTAAAAAATGGGGGAGGGGAATCTCATAGAAAAACATAAACATTCTAAACAAACCTAGGAAGGATGTTCTGAAGACCAGGAGTCCAGAACCAAGGGTCATGGTTTAAGAATATGGAGCAGGCCATTCAAGACTGAGATGAGGAGAAATGTCTTCACCCAAAGAGTGGTGGGCCTGTGGCATTCTCTGCCACAGAAAATAGATGAGGTCAAAACATTGAACGTTTTCAAGAAGTTAGATGTAGTTCTTAAGGCCAAAGGGATCAAAGGGTACAGGAGAGAAAGTAAGAACTGGGCAGTGAGTTGGATGATCAGCAATGATCATACTGAATGGTACAGCAGACTCAATGGGCCAAATGGCCTAGTCTGGCTCCTGTTTTCTGTGTTAATTCTTCTGGCTTTTCTTTGTAAATGTGCTGTGGAATCTTGTATAGTAACAACAAGGGGAGTCAGGGGTAACATCTCATCTGAAAGACAGCACCCCCAACATTGCAGCACTGTCACAGTACTACTCCTGGATTGTCAACTTGAATTTCAAATTTTCAATAGTTTGAACAGGATTTTCTGACGGCCGCTGTGACAGTTCTGAAACCTAATGACATGCATAACCAGTGAGATTCAGCAATAACGTCTTATGGGGCATTAAATCCAGTAGTAGGCTGATCAAGCCAAAAATAAAGCAATTAAAGCAGTTTTTTTTAAACCCACTGAAGGATCCTCAGTCCCTCTGGCTGGAAGGATTTAGTGGTGAGCTGCCTTCTTGAACCACTGCAGTACCTACTGTAGGTAGACCACAATGCCCTGAGGGAGGGAAGTCCTGCAATGCATCTTGTAGATGGTACACACTGCTGCGAATGAGAGTCAGTGGTGGAGGGAGTGAATGTTTGTGGATGTCATACCAATCAAGTGGGCTACTTTTTCCTGGACAGTGTCAAGCTTCTTAAGTATTGTTGGACTACACCCATCCAGGCGAGTGGGGAGTATTCCATCACACTCCTGACTTGTGCCTTGTAGATGGTGGATAGGCTTTGGGAATCAGGAAGTGAGTATTTGCTGCTCTTACCTGCTCTTGTAGCCATTTGTATTTATATGGCTAGACTAGTTCAGTTTCTGGTCAATAGTAATCTCCAGGATGCTGATAGTGGGGAGTTTCTAATTGCTTCTTAAATAGAATCATAGAAAGGTTATAAACTGGAAGAAGGCCATTCAGCCCACCTAGTGTGCACCAACAAGAACAAGAAGAGAAGAAAACAGGCAGAGAAGAGAAAAAGAGAATCCCTACATTGTGGAAACAGGCCATTCAGCCCAACAAGCCCATGCTGACCCTCTGAAGAGTATCCCACCAGACCCGTACTCCTACATATATCACTGATTAATACCCCTAACCTACACATCCCTGAACACTATGGGCAATTTAGCATGGCCAATTCACCTAACCTGCACATCTTTGGACTGTGAGAGGAAACCCATGCAGACAAGAGGAGAATGTGCAAATTTCACACAGATAGTTGCCTGAGGCTGAAATCAAATCCGGGTCCCTGGCACCGTGAGGCAGCAGTACTAGCCACTGAGCCACCATGCCACCCATATGCCGTACCAGTTGATAAAGAATTAAGAACTAGCCTCCCATTCTAATCCCAACTTCCAGCAACCAGCCCATATGCCACTTCAGGTCAATCCAGGGTTTACATCACATTTATTCAGTCAGGATCATTGTCTTTGTGAAGAATCTCTCAGTATCAGGGCTAAATTACCTTTTTTACTTTAATGGTTTTAACCACATGGCTAATTTTTGATTAACTTCCCAGTTTACACTGTCCCTGTCGAAATGGCAGTAATATGAACTGCATTTTATCAGTTGCGGGAAGTGCTTTATGATCGTTTCGTGATTGGAACCAGGTGGATCTCATTGACTGTGAGATCCTTTATTGGGGTTGTTAACCTGGACCAATCAGGAAGTCCTGGCAGACCAAAATAAACATGGGATTTCCTTGGCTACATCCAAGTCCGAGTTGGTCTGGAGAAGGAGCATGCAGTGTCCACCAACACCCTGGAGTTGTTCAGGGAGAGGTGGGCGCCGCAGGGAGTGGAGTGCATTATTTCTCCCTCCACCTCTATTTTGATTTAACCCCTGTCCTCCCCTTCACTGTTTTGATCACACAGCACTGCCCTTTGATGTGAAGGGCACTGCTTGTCACTGGCCACCCGGGTGTTTCCTATCTTCCTGGTGGTGGAAATTGAATAAAGACTCGTGCACCTTGTGTCTCTCACTGTGTCTCACACCTACACATACACATCATGGGTGCTGGGGAAAAATAAGCGCTACCGCAGTTAGGCGGTAGTGTGGGGGTTAATATATAAAAAAAAAGGAGATTTAAAAATAAACAAGGGTCTCTTTGTATAGGGCACTTCTTGTCACTGGCCACTCGGGTGTTTTCCAAAAAAAAAGAAGAAAAAAGAAGAAAAAAAATAAAAAAAATAAAAATAAATAAATAAAATTAAAAAAATAAACATGGGATTTCCTTGGCTACATCCAAGTCCGGGTGGATCTGGAGAAGGAGCACACGGTGTCCACCAACACCCTGGGGTTGTTCAGGGAGAGGTGGGCGCCGCAGGGATGGAGTGCATTATTTCCCCCTCCAACTCTATTTTGATTTAATCCCTGCCCTCTCCTTTACTGTTTGATCACACAGTGTTGCCCTTTGATGTGAAGGGCAGTGTTTGTCACTGGCCACTCGGGTGTTTCCTTTCTTCCTGGTGGTGGAAATTGAATAACGGTTTGTACACCTGTTGCCTTTCACTGTGTCCTACACCTGCACACACACAACGTGGGTGCTGAGGAGAAATAAGCAGTTAGGTGGTAGTGCAGGGGTAAGAAAAAAAATATAAAAAGGAGAGAACGGCACGGTGGCACAGTGGTTAGCACTGCTGCCTCACAGCACCAGAGACCCGGGTTCAATTCCCACCTCAGGTAACTGTCTGTGTGGAGTTTGCACATTCTCCCCATGTTTGTGTGGGTTTCCTCCGGGTGCTCCGGTTTCCTCCCACAGTCCAAAAAATGTACAGGTTAGGTGAATTGGCCATGCTAAATTGCCCGTACTGTTAGGTGAAGTGGCAAATGTAGGGGAATGGGTCCAGGTGAGTTGCTCTTCGGAGGGTCGGTGAGGACTTGTTGGGCCGAAGGGCCTGTTTCCACACTATAAGTAATCTAATCTAATCATATAAACAGGGGATTTAGAATCTCCTCTGTTTAGGGGACTGACTCTGAGCTGGCTGGCTACAGCCAGTGCACTGTGCACAAGGGAGGGTGATGGCCTAGTTGAATCACCATTGACCCGATTAATCCAGCGACCCAGATCACATTCTGGGACCCAGGCTCGAATACTGCCATGGCTATGATTCAGGCCATTAAAAAATTCAATAAAAATAAATGACAACCGTTTGTTGGAAAAACCCACCTGGTTCACTAATGTCCTTTAGAGAAGGAAACTGCCATCCTTACCTGGTCTGGCTTACATGTGACTCCAGACCCACAGCAATGTGGTTAACTCTTAACTCTCCCATCTAGGTAATTAGGGATGGGCAATAAATGGTGTCTAGCCAGTGATGCCCTCATCCCATGAATGAATAAAGGAAAAATAATAAAGGATGACTTGGTGGCAGGATACCAGCCCCTATGGAGTTATTTTGATCACTGATGTGCTTTTGGAGTATTGTGATGTAGGAAATGCAACAGCTAATTTGTGCGCAGCAAGCTCTCTCCAACAGCAACATGGTTGTTGAGGGGTGATAATTGACTGTTTGATCAGGGAGAATCCTCTGCCAGGGGAATGTTTTTACACTCCCCTCAGAGGGTAGACAAGGGCTGGTTTAACATTCGGCCTGAATCATAGCATCAGTGTGGCCCACGGCCTCAGCACCGCAGTGACAGCCGAGATTCAAAACTGTTGAGTGGGAGACGAACCCACAGCCATCTTTCTTTACTCAGCGAGTCGTGAGTTCATGGAATGCCCTGCCAGTAGCAGTGGTGGACTCTCCCTCTTTATGGGCATTTAAGCGGGCATTGGATAGGCATATGGAGGATAGTGGGCTAGTGTAGGTTAGGTGGGCTTGGATCGGCGCAACATCGAGGGCCAAAGGGCCTGTACTGCGCTGTATTCTTCTATGTCCTATGTTCTATGTTCTATCTGCCTCAGAGCCATCCACCAAGTCACTGTCAATGTCATGTTGCTAACGAAATTCTCAGTCTCGCTCCCGTCGAGTGCGAATTTAAAGCACAAAGTTACTTTAGAATTCAACCTTGCTTTGACAATTACTTAATGCCGTGCCTTAGAGCAGACAGTGCCTCTGCTGAAAAGGCTGTGGGAAGGTACCCTGCACCTCAGTGATTCACTGACCAATATCCCCCCTTCTTTTTTGAAAGAAAAAAAGCAAGTTGGCTCACCATCTTCCACTGCATTTGGGAATTTCCTCGGGGAATCACAGATGGGAATCCACACCTGCTACACTACAACAGCCAACACTGAGGAAGAAAATATTGACAGCTGAGGAGCCTTACAAATAAAATTGGTTCCAAAAGAACAAGGATACTTACACAATAACAGCAAAAGTTCAAAATCAACTGGATTCTACTTGGGAATCAATAGTAAACAGTGAAAATTCTGGAAGTATGCAGCCACATTGTAGATTATCGTGTCATAGAGATGTACAGCATGGAAATAGGCCCTTTGGTCCAACTCAACCAAAGGCTGATAAACTCCAAAAACCAGAATTGCCACAGGAGTTAGTACAATCATATTACCACTACACCATGTGAAAAGCATATACAGTCAGAGAGTGATACTCCATGGTACAGCTTATAAAACAGGATGGGGAAAAGACATGGAAGAAGCTTATCAAGTCCTAAAATGAACTCGACATTGGATCCTGAAGACCATAGGGTCCCCAAGCAGAAAGTGAGATGCTGTTCTTCCAGCATCTGTCTTCCACCACCACACCCTAGGCTTTATCATGACACCACAGTCAGCACAGACAACCATTTTCACCTGCCTAATGGTCCCCAATATCAGCTTTTGTCTTTCCCTGGCATTGTCCACCCCTTTGACTGCCTATCTTTCTCTCCCTCTGGGTTCCATCTATACCTCTGCCCCTTTAATCCATATCAGCATATAAAGCACCATTCTCTAGGTGCTGATAGTTCAGATGAAGGGTCACTGGACTCAAAATGCTTTCTGTCCAGACATGCTTTCAAACATACTGAGCTTTTTCAGTAAGTTCAGCTTTTGTTTCAGATTTCCAGCCTCTGGAATTCTTGCTTTTATTTATTTAATGCACTGGGCAGACAGCATGAGCCTCTCATTTATCTCTCCACCCCTTCAGGCTCTCTGCCTGTATTCCTGATGAAGGACTTTTGCCCGAAACGTCGATTTTCCTGCTCCTCGAATGCTGCCTGAACTGCTGCGCTTTTCCAGCACCACTCTAATCTAGACTCTGGTTTCCAGCATCTGCAGTCATTGTTTTTACCTAGACAACATGAGGCAGACATCCTTATATAACTACAGGGATACCAGCAAAAATTTCTCATCTATGAAACCAGCCCAGATCATGCAACACCATCATTGATTATGGTGCTACATGGAAAAGTAACAGAAGTCAGTTCAGCCAATATAAGATAGATGTAGAGAGTATGTTTCCATTGGCGGATGAAACTAGAACAAGGGGGCATAGCCTCAAAATGAGGGGGAGCAGATTTAAGACTGAATTAGGTAGGAACCTTTTCACCCAGAGGGTTGTGAATCTATGGAATTCCCTGCCCAGTGAAGTAGTTGAGGCTATTTTAGTAAATGTTTTTCAGGCTAAGAGATTTTTTTTGAACAATAAAGGAATTAAGGGATATGGTGAGAGGGCGGGTAAGTGGAGCTGAATCCCAAAAAAGCTTAGCCATTATCTTATTGAATGGTGGAGCAGGCTCAAAGGGTCAGATAGCCTACTCCTGCTTGTAGCTGTTATGTTCTTATGTTATGTATGGTGCACCAGTCATGAACAAACAGAGTGAGGAAGCACGCTCTGGCTTTAATGATTATTTGGTGTTGCAGACTGACAACAATTAGCAGCAAGGCAACCCAATCATTAAACATCAGGGAACATGTATATCTCCAGGCAGGGGATGTTTAATAGATCAGGACTAGTTTTCAAAGCTCCAGAAAGTTACCAAGAACCTTGAAATGGCAGTTTTGTAAACTCTATTTATGAATAATTATGGAATTGACAACTATACTTGTCAACAACCATGTTTGTGTTGAAATATATTTCTATCTTTGGAAAAGGGAGCTGTTGTGTAACACCCCACGGTCAGTATGTCTGTTAACAGACACACTGTGTCTGTATGCCTTTAGGACACAGCCTCACGACATCATTACTGTGTCATACCATGTTACCTGTAAAGTTTCCATGCAGTATACAATTGGGAATCACTTAAAGCATGGTGGACTACACGAAACATACTGCTGTACTGTAATGTAATAGTCGAAAGGTGTGGTACTGGAAAAGCACAGCCGGTCAGGCAACACCTGAGGAGCAGGAGAATCGAGGTATCGAGCATAAGCCCTTCATCAAGAACATAATTGCTTAATGTTAGCCTGGGCACTTAGATGTCTGAGAAATATAATGTTTGTATATACTAATTAGCTGCAACAAATGTCTACTGGATTCTTTAATACCAGAATATGTATTTTGGATTAGTGGTGCTGGAAGAGCACAGCAGTTCAGGCAGCATCTGAGGAGCAGCAAACTGCTGTGCTCTTCCAGCACCACTAATCCAAAATCTGTTTCCAGCATCTGCAGTCATTGTTTTTACCAGAATATGTATGTCTAGCATTTAATGAGGGATAACATAAACGTTGCCACATCAGCTAAAAATACCTTGCTGGAGGTAAAATCCACATCAGAGATCTGACTACAAAGTCCAAAGTTGTATTAATGGTTTTTGCCCCTCAGCGTTTCAGCCATTGTTGATCCTGTTCCTCATGGCCTGGCTCTGTAATGTTATCATTCCCCTAAGCCAACACTGCTCTTTTGAGGCCACTGTGTTATGAAGTATGGGCCTCATCCCTAACCAGGAAGAATTCATGATTCAAATGTCTTTCCATGTTCCAACATACTCTTTTTTGTATTTTCTGTGGCAGGTTTTAGCTGCCATAATAAAAGATATTAAAGGTAAATTAATCTCAAGGATCAGAGACCTTGAGAACTAGTGCAGCCAATATCTTGTTAAATCTACTCCTGGACATTTCAGAGTCAAAAAGTGTGGTGCTGGAAAGGCACAGCTAGTCAGGCAGCATCCGAGGAGCAGGAGAGTCAACGTTCCGAGCATTAGCTCTTCATCAGGAATGCTAATGCTTGTGCTGACCGGCTGTGCTTTTCCAGCACCACACTTTTTGACTCTGATCTCCAGCGTCTGCAGTCCCTCACTTTCTCCTGGGCATTTCACAAAAAACAGTGACAAACAGCAAGATTGGCCCATTGTGCAGTACTCTGCAAGAGCAGCTAAGCTAGTCACACTCCTCTGTCCTTTCCCTATAATCCTGCATTTCTTTTCCGGTCTGGAACTTATTCAATTCCCCACTGAAAATCAGAGTTGAACCTATTTCTACCAGTGTATTCTAGATTGATTTGATTTGTTTCGATTTGATTTATTATTGCTGAGATAGAATGAAAAGTATTATTTTGCTTGTTAATCAGACAAATCAAAACTTACATAAATACAGCAGGGTAATAGAACAAATGCAGAATATAGCATTACAGCTACAAGAGCAGAGAAAGATCAACTGTAATATACGAGAGGTCAATTCAAAAGTCTGATAACAGTGGGGACAAAGCTGTTCTTGAATCTGTTGGTACGTGTTCTCAAACTTTTGTAACTTCAGCCTGATGAAAGAAGGTAGAAGAGAGTATAATCGAGGTGGGAGGGGTCTGGGATTATGTTGTCTGATTTCCCAAGGCATTGGGAAGTATAGACAGATGGAAGGCTGGTTTTCGTCATGGACTGGGCTCTCTGTAATATTCACGACTCTCTGTAATTTCTTGCAGTCTTAGGTAAAGCAGTTGCCATAGCAAGTTCTGATACATCAGATAGGATGCCCTCTATGATGCATCTATAAAAATCGGCAAAAGTCATTCTGGACAGACCAAATTTTCTTAGCCTTCTGAGGTAGTAGAGTCATTGATTGTGCTTTCTTGACTATAGCATCAGTGTGGATGGACCAAGTCAAATTGTTGGTGATCATCACTCCTAGGTACTTGAAGCTCTTGATCTCTTGACGTCACGGTGGCTCAGTGGTTATCACTGCTGCCTCACAGCGCCAGAGACCTGGGTTCAATTCCTCCCTCAGGCAACTGTCTGTGTGGAGTTTGCACATTCTCCTCGTGTCTGCGTGGGTTTCCTCCGGGTGCTCCAGTTTCCTCTCACAGTCCAAAGATGTGCAGGTCAGGTGGATTGTCCATGCTAAATTGCCCATAGTGTGCAAGTTGGGTGGATAAACATGGGAATTGCAGGGACGGGGTGGGCCGCTGTTTGGGTGTTAGTGTGGATTTGAAGGCTCGCATGGCCTGCTTCCACACTGTAGGAATTCTATCTCCAGATCAAGGGCGTGTCTACCACTTCCTGTAGTCAATGACCAGCTCCTTCATTTTGCTGACATTGAGGGAAAGATTGCTGTCTTTACATAGAGCCAGTAAGCTGTCAATCTCTTTTCTGTGTGCTGTCTTGTCGGTGTTTGATCTGACCCACTGTGCTGATGTCATCGGCAAACTTATAAATGGACTGAGAACAGGATTTGGCTACACAGTTGTGAGTGTATGTGGAGTATAGTAGAGGCCTGAGTAAATAGCCTTGCAGAGCATCAGTATTGAGGATTATTGGGGAGGAGGTACTCTTGTTTGGGAGGCCAGGTCATTAAATGTCTTCAAGGCAGAGATTGATAAATTCTTGATCTCGCAAGAAATTAAGGGCTACGGGGAGAGTGGGGGTAAGTGGAGTTGAAATGCCCATCAGCCATGATTAAAGGGTGGAGTGGACTCGATGGGCCGAATGGCATTACTTCCATTCTCATGTCTTGTGGTCTGACCCTTACTGATTGAGGTCTGCAGGTCAGGAAATCAAGAATCCAGTTGAAGAGGGCGGAGCAGAATCCTAGCTCTTGGAGTTTGGAGATGGGTTGGCTGGAATCATGATGTTGAAGGAGCTAAAGCCTAATAAATAGGAGTCTGATGTCATCTGATGTCTTGTTATTCAGATGCTACTCACTGAGTATGCAAAACACTTCACCTCACATTACCGTTGTCAATCACCTTCTGTCTCTGTCTTCTGGTCCCTGACCTCTCCTATCTGTCCAGTTAAACATGGTTTCATTCCACTCCCCACATCAATCAATGAAGATGTTCAAATATTATAAAGATAAAAATGCTGTTATCTTTCTCCCAGGACAATCTTTAAGCAGCCTGCAAGAGTTTAATCTTTCATTTTCTGCCAAACAAAACTGTTGCAGACTAAACATTGAAGACCTTCAAGAAAGATGCAGATTTAGTTCTTAGGGCTAAAGGGGTCAAAGGATATGGAGAGAAAGTGGGAGCAGGGGAGTGAGTTGGATGATCAGCCATAATCACACTGACCTGTTGTGTAGGCTTGAAGGACTGAATGGCCTACTCCTGCTCTATATTTTCTGTTTCTACGCAATGTCTGACATTTCCAACACAGTCCTGAAGGATCAAGATGTGGCAGGTCTTGTGGCAATGTTGCTTCCCTGGGACGGTTAACCCTGTGTGGCAAGAAGCAAGAAGTAAAGCAGACTTTTAATTCAAGAGTGGAGCAGCTGATTTTAAAAGATGGCAGAGTGAGGTTGCTGATCCAGATAGAGTACAAAGCTTGTGTAAACAGCATGTGGGAACCCTGCCTGTTTCATACAAAACCAGCAGATAGAGCTGAAATATCACCTATCAAGAGGAAGGAATGGTTACAGTGACCTCTATGGATGAAAGTGAGAAGTGCCTGCCTGGAGGGGTGTTAGCTCCACACTGCTAAACTGATTTACACAAAACTGTCTGTAAAATTTATACGAGATGAGGAAGCAGCTGTGCTAACATGGCACAGAAATGCAATTTGCAAATATGCTAACAGCAGACAAAATGGGGAATCTAGCCGTAAGGTGATGAAGGTTTCCGGTAGGTCCTGTGTAGTAAGATGGTCACCAAGAAATCCAATTAGGAAGGAACTGCTGAAGGATGATGTGAGTGTAAAAGTCACCACTGCAAGGGAGTGATTGAGGCGATTTGTGTAAAGGCGAGGTCTGACACGTGTCTGACCGGGAGAGTTGTTATAGTGAGAGGATGAGATGATGGAAGGAGGTTCAACTTATTGAGCATGGTCTGTTAAGGCCCCATCCACGGCCCACAGATCCTGTCATTGAGTTTCGGGCTCAGAGTTGGGGTTGTAGCACTGCACCCCACACGATCTCTACATATTCAAATTAATTCTGTATAAACGTAACCACTGCCTGGATACCTTCGCTGAGCCATGGCAAGTTGAGGGAACTCTTACCTCCAACTCCAAAGTTTGCAATTTTAAATTTGAAAGGTATAGAATGAGAGACCAACACTCCAGTGCAGGTCAGTCTCACCACCAGAGGTGCCAACCTGCTCATTGGTCACCACTGAAGCAGGCATGCCAATTATCTTTAGAATTCCACTTAGTTCCCCACCAATATAACCAAGAATACTCTTTTTTAAAATTTATTCATGGGATGAGAGTGTCATTGGCTAGGTCAGCATTTAATGATTAGATTACTTACTTCGGCCCAACAAGTCCACACCAAAACTCTGAGGAGCAACCCACCCAGACCCATTCCCCTACATCTAACACTACGGGCAATTTAGCATGGCCAATTCACCTAACCTGCACATTTTTGGACTGTGGGAGGAAACCGGAGCACCTGGAGGAAACCCATGCAGACACGGGGAGAATGTGCAAACTCCACACAGACAGTTGCCTGAGGGAGGAATTGGACCCAGGTCTCTGGCACTGTGAGGCAGCAATACTAAACACTGTGCCACCGCACCGCCCATAAATAAAATACTCATCCCTCATTGGACAACTTAGAGTCAACCACTTTGCGGGCCAGACCAGGTAGAGTTGACAGATTTCCTTCTCTAAAGGACATTAGTGAACCAGCTGGATTTTCCAACAATTGATGGTTGTTTTTATTGAATTCAAATTCCACTGTAAACTTGGTGGGATTTGAATCCAAGTCACCAGGATTTTAGATAGGTCTCTGAATTAAAAGTTTAATGATCACACCACTATGCTATTGCATTTCTGCCTAGGACTAATAGAGAGAAGGTGGTGAAGGCCCCTGTTAATGTTCTGGGAACATGGATTCTAAAGCCCACAGGGCAACCAATGGAATTAAAAAGAAAAGTTAGCCTTAGTAATGGTGACCATCAAACTATCCGGATACTCTATTTGATAAATTTGAGATATACATTTGGGCAGGCCAACCAAAACAGGGGAATACATGGTGAATGTTATGGCTTTGAGAAGCACTGAGGATCAGAGGGACATTGGTGTGTACATCTACCAATCCTCCAAGGCAGCATGACAGATGGATAAAGTGTCTGGATTAGTGGTGCTGGAAGAACACAGCAGTTCAGGCAGCATCCAAGGAGCTTCGAAATCGACGTTTCGGGCAAAAGCCCTTCATCCACTAATCCAGAATCTGGTTTCCAGCATCTGCAGTCATTGTTTTTACCTGATGGATAAAGTGGTTAAGAAGTCATATGAAATATTATTTTATTAGCTGAGGCATAGGTTTTAAAACAGAATTAAAACCGAAAGAACTGCAGATGCTGTAAATCCGAAACAGAAATTGCTGGAAAAGCTCAGCAAGTCTGGCAGCATCTGTCGAGAGAAATCAGAGTTAACGTTTCAGGTCGAGTGACCCTTTCACAAGACTCAGGCCTCCTGAGGAATGGACACTTGATCCGAAACAGTTAACTCTGATTTCTCTTTACAGATGCTGCCAGACTTGCTGAGATTTTCCAGCAATTCCTGTTTTTGTTTCTGATTTTAAGAACAGACTTGGTTTTGCTGGAACTATTGACAAGACCACAGCTAGAGTATTGTGTGCAGTTCTGGAACCCACATTATAAGAGGTGGGAAGGGGGGGAGAGGAGATTTACTAGGGCATCTCGTTGTCGTGGAAACATTATACTTTCTTTCAAACTCTTCCATCAGGCAGAAGATACAAAAGCTTAAAGGTTCAAGAACAGCTTCTTCCCCACTGAATGGACCTCTCTAATGTTGATCTTGCTTTTATGCACCTCCTGTGCACCCATATGCCTTGCTCTGTCTAAGCACCCTTTCACCTGTATGACCCAGCTTGCTGTGTTCTACCTGTACTGCTCGCTAAACAAAACTTTTCACTGCACTTACGTATATGCGACAATTATAAATCAAACTAAATCAAGGAGGTTTAGAGGGAATGTGAGGAAAAACATTTTCTCTCAGAGAATCTGGAACTCACTGCCTGTAAAGGTGGGAGAGGCAGGAAACTTCACGATGTTTAAGAAGTATTTAAATGTGTATTTGCAATGCCAAGGTGTGCAAGGGTATGAGCTGAGTGCTGGAAAATAGGATCAGATTAGTTAGGTGGTGGCTTTTGACTAATGCAGATTTGATGGGCCAAAGGGCCATTTTCTGTACTGTAGGTCTCTATGACTGTAGATCTCTATGACTCTACCAACTGTCTTAAAAACCCAACTGGTTCACTACATACCGTTCCAGAAGGAAATCCGCCCTCCTTCTCCAATCTGGCCTACCTGTGAATGTAGACCCACAGTGATGTGGGTGAGTTAACTGCTCTCTGAAATGGCCAAGCAACCTATCAACTCCATCTTGCCAGCAGGACTCACAGCAGAATTTAAAAGATAAATAGGTCCATCCTGTAACATGTTTGTAAAGCCACACTACCTACACAAAAATGTCAGAACTTAATGGGGTGGTACGGTGGCTCAGTGGTTAGCACCGGTGCCTCACAGTGCCAGGGACCCGGATTCGATTCCAGCCTCTGGCAACTGTGTGGAGTTTGCACATTCCCCTCGTGTCTGCATGGGTTTCCTTCGGGTGCTCTGGTTTCCTCCCACAATCCAAAGATGTGCAGATTAGATGAATTGGCCATGCTAAGTTGCCCATAGTGTTCAGGGATGTGTAGCTTAGGTGCATTAATCAAGGGAAATGTAGAGTAATGGGGAATGTGTTTGGGTGAGGTACTCTTCAGAGGATCAGTGTGGACTTGTTGGGCCGAAGGGCCTGTTTCCACACTGTCGGGATTCTATGATTAATGCACATATAAAGCTTTTATTTTCTGAGAGGAATACTGAGGAGTGATGTGCATGAGAGTGGGACTTGATAGTTCCTGAGTAAGACCCATTACATGAGCTCCAGCAATACGAAACCATGAAAGACATCCACTTGTAGGTGCCAGTGTGACTCAGTTGGTAGCAGTTTCACCTCAGAAGCAGAATGATGAGCTCACTGCCCAGACTTGAATATCCAGGGTGATATTTCAGTGCAGTACCTGAGGGGAGCTCTCACTTTCAGAAGGGCCATCTTTCAAATGGGACTTTAAAAAAAGTCTCCCATCACACTTTCAGGAAAATGTAAAAAGTTCTCATGAAGCTTTGCAAAGAAAGGAGCAGGGAAGCTTGTTCTCGTGTTCCTGGCCAATGGAGCTCAGGTGAGGGGTAGGAGGGAGCAGTTTAAAAGAGATCTGTGAGGAAGGCTTTTTATACAGATGATAGTGGGTGCCTGGAATGCACTGTCAGGGAAAGTGGTAGAAGCAGATACAATTACAACTTTTAACAGGCATTCAGACAGACAGATGAGCAGGTGGTATAGTGATACAGGCACCTAGATTTGATTCCAACCTTGGGTGACTGTCTGTGTGGAGATTGTATGTTCTCCATGTGTCTTTGTGGGTTTCCTCCCACTGTTCCATCTCCAGTCCCATCCCACTGGTATGGAAGGTGCTAGCTATGAAGAGGCTGAGTAGATTAGGATTGTTTTCATTAGAAAAAAGGAGATTGAGGAGGGGACTGATTGAGGTCTACAAAATCATGTAAGGTATGGACAAGGTAGATAGAGATAAGCTTTTTCCCAGGGTGAGGGATTCAATAACGAGAGGTCACGCGTTCAAGGTGAGAGGTAAACAAATGTTTAAGAGGGATAAACGTGGCAAGTACTTTACACAGAGGGTGGTGGGTGTCTGGAACACGTTGCCAGCAGAGTTAGTAGAGGCAGGCACGGTAGATTCATTTAAGGTGCATCTGAACAGATGCATGAGTAGGTGGGGAGCAGAGGGGTACAGATGCTTAGGAATTGTGTGATAGGTTTAGACAGTGGATTTGGATCAGCTCAGGCTTGATGGGCCTGTTCCTGTGCTGTAAATTTTCATTGTTCTTTCTTTGTAGTCCAAAAGTGTGCAGATTATATAGATTGGCCATGCTAAACTGTCCCATAGTGTGCAGGCTAGGTAGATTAGCTATTGTAAAGATGAGGTTATGGGGATAGGATTGGCGTTTTGTGCCTGGGTGGGCTGACCTTTGGAAAGTTGGTACACTTTCAATGGGCCAAATGACCTCATTCTGCACTGTAGTGATTCTATGAACAGAGGGATATGGACCATGTGTATGCAGATGGGATTAGTTTAGAATGGTATCATGATTGGGCAAGACATAGTGGGCCAAAGGGCCTGTTCCTGCTGTTCTATTTATCCTTCAACCACGGTCCTCAAAAATGTACCTTGCAGTGTGCACAATGGCTGTTGTGTTTCCTGCACTATTATCAAACTGGAGAGGGTCCAGAAGAGATTTACCAGGATGATGCTGGGTGTGAAAGATTTGAGTTATAAAGAAAGGCTGGATAGGCTCGGACCTGTTTCACTGGAGTGTAGGAGGTTGAGAGGTGAAAATGTGTTGCTGGAAAAGCGCAGCAGGTCAGGCAGCATCCAAGGAGCAGGAGAATCGACGTTTTGGGCATGAGCCCTTCTTCAGGAATGAGGAAAGTGTGTCCAGCAGGCTAAGATAAAAGGTAGGGAGGAGGGACTTGGGGGAGGGGCGTTGTAAATGCGATAGGTGGATGGAGGTCAAGGTGAGGGTGATAGGCCGGAGTGGGGGTGGGGGCAGAGAGGTCAGGAAGAAGATTCATTCTCCTGCCTCTTGGATGCTGCCTGACCTGCTGCGCTTTTCCAGCAACACATTTTCAGCTCTGATCTCCAGCATCTACAGTCCTCACTTTCTCCTCGAGGTTGAGAGGTGACCTGATAGAAGTTTGTAAAATAATGAGGGGTACAGATAGAGTTGATGGTAGTTGTCATTTTCCTAAGATGGGGATTTTCAAAACTGAGAGCATGTTTTTAAGGTGAGAGGAGAGAGATTTAAAAAAGACATAAGAGGCAAATGTTTTACACAGAGAGTGGTTCATGTGCGGAATGAAATACCTGAGAAAGTGGTGGATATGGGTACAATTACAACATTTAAAATGCATTTGGATGGATAAATGAATAGGAAAGGTTTGGAGGGATATGGGCCAAGAGCAGGCAGGTGGGACTAGATTGGGTTGGGATTATGTCTGGCACGGACTGGTTGGACCGAAGTGTCTGTTTCCATACCGTATGACTTTATGGCTCTATGATAATTTCCAAAAGTAATTTATTACTCAGAAAATACTGCAGGACATGCTGAGGTTGTGAAAGGCACTATGTGGGGTGGCACAGTGGCTCAATGGTTAGCACTGCTGCCTCACAGCACCAGGGTCCCAGGTTCAATTCCAGCCTCAGGCAACTGTCTGTGTAGAGTTTACACATTCTCCCCGTGTTTGCGTGGGTTTCCTCTGGGTGCTCTGATTTCCTCCCACAGTCCAAAGATTTGCAGGCCAGATGAATTGGCCATACTAAATTGCCCATAGTGCTAGGTGCATCAGTCAGAGGGAAATGGGTCTGGGTGGGTTACTCTTCAGAGGGTCGGTGTGGATTGGTTGGGCCAAAGGGCCTGTTTCCGCACTGTAGGGAATTTAATCTAATCTAAATGTCAATCTTTCGTTGTTTTGTGTGGATGTTGTGCATTCGCAGGACTGCAGGGCAGTGTTGAGGGAGTGCTCCACTGTCAGTGGTGTTGTCTTTCAGATGCAATGTCAATGACAGCTCATCACGTCAGCCATTTGAGGTGAACAGAAAAGATTCCATTTGTATTCTTTGGAAGGCAAAGCAAGGTGCAGATTATTTGCTTGTGACTCTGATTTGTGGGATCATGCTGTGTGCAAGTTCACACACC
Source organism: Chiloscyllium plagiosum (assembly GCF_037043375.1). Classification (NCBI taxonomy): domain Eukaryota; kingdom Metazoa; phylum Chordata; class Chondrichthyes; order Orectolobiformes; family Hemiscylliidae; genus Chiloscyllium; species Chiloscyllium plagiosum. The sequence continues at coordinate 12,379,019 of NW_028270153.1, forward strand.
CAGATCCCACGTCACACCAGTACTTTATTGTGAGAAAGTTGTTTGGGATAGCTCAGGCTGTGCTATGGGATTGTGGGGATGCTGCTCCTTTAACAAGGTTATGCTGTCCTTTGCTTTTTTTAAAGAGAGATTGTAAAAGCAGTGATTCCGAAAGGTCTGGCATTTGATGGATTTTAGGACCAGTTTGATTATAGCTAACAGATACTGCCTCAGTTAAAAGGCTTTCAAGTTTTTTTTAAAAACACCCTTGTACAATGAAATGGGAGTGGCCAGCTCTCCCAACTCAGCCTTTCTCTGGTTTGATTTGTCATTCTGGTTATTCACTGAAAGCAGTCATGCAGTTTGAGGTTGCTGATCCACGTAACAGCTACATGGAACAGGGTGTTTTCCATGCTGCCATCTCTCTCTCTCCCTCCTGTAAGACCCTGGGTTTGATTTTACCTTTTGTGCCAAGAGGTGTTTGTGGGGATTGTTGCAAGTATCGGGAGCAGCATCGTTAAACTGGGATAATCTGTTGGGTTTTCAGACAGGTTGGGATAATCTGCTGGGTTTTCAGACAGGTTGGGATAATCTGTTGGGTTTTCAGACAGGTTGGGATAATCTGTTGGGTTTTCAGGCAGGTTGGGATAATCTGCTGGGTTTTCAGGCAGGTTGAATTATTCTGTACTCTGTTCTCTGTCGTTTGTGTTTCTTTCGGTAATCTTGTAAATAAATTTTGTTTTGTTTAAAACTAAGTGGTTTGACCAACTGCATCTCTCCTGGAATATCTGCATAATACCTGTTTAAAACAACCAGCAAAGTTAAGATCTGGTCTACGTTCTTAAAATATTTTGAGGGGGTCTGGTCTGGTCCGTAACAGCTAATAGAAATCTATTCTTTTCATTTCTTCAAAAGCCTCGATGAAATGTTCAGGCTTAATTTTCATTTCAAAATTCCATTCTTAATGTTCACTCTCACCCAACTGTCGTGTCATTTACAAACTTACTAACCATACCTCCTAAATTCTCATCCCTTTAATTGATTTTTCCATTCGTTCATGGGAGTGGGAGGGCTGAGCCACAATTCTTGTCTACCTCAACTTGGCCAACAGGAAGTGGTGGTGAACGGCCTTTCTGAGCCACTGCAGATTTATGGAGTGATGATATATGGAGGGAGTTCCAGGATTTTGAACCAGACAGTAAAGGAACAGCCATATATTTCCCAGTCAGGAAATGTGTAAGGTGTAAACTAGACAGATTTTCAAAAAATTAATCAAAATATGTTTATGGAGGTAGGCTACAGATCAGACACCATTTCATTGAATGGCAGAACAGCATCAAGGGGCCAAATGGCCTAATCCTCTTCTTTAGCTCACAGTGAAAGAGAGCAAAAGCACACTGCTCTGATAATACACACAGCTCCTGACAATACACTCCACTCCTGTTAATACACATAGCTCCTGATAATACACACAGCTCCTGATAATAGACTCTGCTCCTGATAATACACACAGCTCTTGATAATACACACTGCTCCTGATAACACACACTGCTCCTGATAATACATACTGTTCCTGATAATAGGCTCTGCTCCTCATAATACACACTCCTCCTGATAATACACACTGTTCTGATAATACACTCTGCTCCTGATAATAGACTCTGCTCCTGGTAATACACACTGCTCCTGGTATTACACACTGCTCCTGATAATACACTCTGCTCCTGATAATAGACTCTGTTCCTGATAATTGACTCTGCTCCTGGTAATACACACTGCTCCTGGTAATACACACTGCTCCTGATAATACATACTGTTCCTGATAATAGACTCTGCTCCTGATAATACACATTGCTCCTGATAATAGACCCTACTCCTGATAGTACACACTGCTCCTGATAATAACACCTGATAATCACCTGGAGAGATTAATTTAGCAAGGCAAAGGACCGATAATAATATTTTAAATAGTCGTGTCAAGTATCTTCAGAATCCCTTGTTCAGTCTGTTTGTTTTCAGAGCCCCACCATGTGGAGTGTTCGTGAGCTCAGCTGGCTCATTGCCTGCTGTGTAGGACAGTATAAACACAGCAGTCTGGGTTCCATCTTTGTGCTGATACCGGTGGAGAGTGAGGCCTAATTCCTCACTTCACTGCACACTTGTGGAAGTGGTACCCTCAAGCTATACATAACCAATTGTCTCTTGGGAATGGAGAGAGATTCCTGTGGCCCCTTATGGCCTGGCTCCACACTCCCACGCCACGCAGAGATACCAACTCAAGTTTAATTGAATCTCAGAAGGTAAAGTCACCAGACTCCCAGAGAACATGTCAGGACCACCTCAGCGTCTCACAAAAGTTTCATCCTGGATAACATACTTAAAAACATGGAAAACAGGAGGCCATTCAACCCATTAATCCTGCTCCACTATGTAATATGATCACAGCTGATCATCCAACTCAGCCCCTTGCTTTCTCCCCATGCCCTCCTTTTAGCCCCAAGAAATATATCTAACTCTTTGTTGAAAACCTTCAATGTTTTAGCCTCAACCACATTCTTAAGCAGTGAGTTCCACAGGCTCACCACTCTCTGGGTGAAGAAAGGTCTCCTCATTTCAGTCCTTAATGACCTACCCTGTGTCCGAAGACTGTGACTTAGAAAGTGTATGTTACCACAGAATCATAGAATCCCCACAATGTGGAAGCAGGCCATTTGGCCCTTCGAGTCCACACTGACCCTCCAAACAGCATCCCACCCAGTCCCCTACCATATCCTATCCCTACATGTCGCACAGCTAACCCACCTAACCTGCACATCTTTGGACCAGGGGAGGAAACCCACACAGACACAGGGAGAATGTGCCAACTCCACATAGACAGTCGCCCGAGGCTGGAATCGAACTCGGGTCCCTCGTGCTGTGAGGCAGCAGTGTTAACCACTGAGCCATCATACTGCCCAAACCCTTTGGGGGAGGGAGTTGGGTGCTGTGGATATGAGGTGGGGATGTGGAGACAAGGCTTGGCTTTGTTGTCTAGACAACTAATGCAGATCAGACAGCTCCCAACCACACTGAGTACCATCTTTGTTATGGCTGGCTTGGTTTGGGACCGTCTCTTCACCCTACCCATGGTGGAGATTGGGATCCCATTGATAGTCTCTAAACCGAAATCAGACTTGTGTTGATTAAGTGTACAAAGAAATGCAAAATGTAAATGGACCGTACCTAACAGAGTCCGGTAACCAATACGAGGGCTGAATGGCCTCCCATTGCACCCATAATGTACCAAATCACCCATCTCAGAAGCAGACTTCAGTGAGAACAGGGACTGTCATTGCACTATTACACGGCTAGGTCTCAGGCTGCAGTAGTCTCCATCTGGAGGTCAGTGCTTGGCCACTCGAACTCCACACACTGAAAGCTCGTTAATCAGAGATTCATTCAGGATTATTGCACTGGATGGAAAAAAGATCCTGAAGATACCTTATGAAAATAAATCTACTTATTTGTGTTTTCAGTTTGAGGAAAGCTATTTAATACGCTCCATTTCCTGCCTCCTTCCTTTCAAACCCATTAAATTGCTTTCCTTTAAAATTAGCATTTAGATTAATGAGTGAGTATCCCTGTTACAACAGCCCACGCATAACATTTCAGAGAATGCATTAATGTGTGCTAAACATAGCCAGACTCAGTGTAAGCTTGAAAATTTGTAGTACCTTGTATCATCATAGATTAGTTTATCACTCCAAATGATGTACTGTATTCAATTCCATAGAAAAATTTGTAGGATGACTTTAAGATTACAAATGGGCTTTATAGGGTAGTTGTGGAGAAAAGGAAAGCCTTACATTGATATAGCACCATACATAAACTCAAGGCATCACACAGCATCTTTTAGCTAATGATGTGTCATCAGTATAAGAATGTAGGAAAATCAGCAGACAATTTTCACACAGAAAGCTCCCAAATTTCGATTAGATTCCCTACAGTGTGGAAACAGGTCCTTTGGCCCAACCGGTCCACACAGACCCTCCAAACAGTAACCCACCCAGACCCATTTCCCTCTGACTAATGCACCTAACACTCTGGGCAATTTAGTATGGCCAATTCACCTGACCTTCACATCTTTGGATTGTGGGAGGAAACTGGTTCACCTGGAGGAAACCCATGCAGACATGGGGAGAATGTGCAAACTCCACACAGAGACCCTGCTATGAAGCAGCAGTGCTAACCACTAAGCCCCAATGCCACCCCATGGTGTGACAAGGTGGCTCAGCGGTTAGCACTGCTGCCTCACAGCACCAGGGATCCGCGTTCGATTCCAACCTTGGGAGACTGTCAGTGTTGACTTTGCACATTCTCCCAGTGTCTGCGTGCGTTTCCTCCCACAATCCAAAGGTCAGCAGATTAGGTGAATTGGCCATCCTAAATTGCCCATAGTGTTAGGTGCATTAGTCAGGGGTAAATATAGGATAGGTGGGTGGATAACTATTCAGAGGGTTGGTGTGAACTTGTTGGGCCGAAGGTATTGTTTCCATACTGTAGGGAATGGAATCTAATCAAAGCTGACAACTATATTACAATATAACTTTTTTTAACACAGATTGATTGAGGGATTAATATTAGCTGGGACTCCTCAGCTCTTCGATGAAATATCATCATGGAATCGTCTATGTTGACCTGAGAGAGGAGATGGAGCCAATACAGAGAATGCTGGAGAAACTCAAGTCGGCAGCATCTTTGGAGAGAGGGACAGGGTTAACATTAACAAAGGATTATGGTTTTACATTCCTTCTTTGCATATTTGAGCCTGCACGTGTGTGAGTCTGTGTGTGTGTGTGTGTTGTGTGTGTGTCTGAGTCTGTGCGTATGTGCATGTATATGTATGTGTTAGTGTCTGGGTGTGTATGCATATGATTGTGTACCCATGTGTGCGTCTGTGCATGTGTGCATGCACAAAAGTGTGTGCATGTGTGTGTGCACGTGTATTTGCACGCACATGTGTGTGCAAATGTGCAAATGTGTATGTGTGTTTTAGTGCAGGTGTTTGTGTGTGCATGCGTGTCTGCATGTGTGTGCACGTGTATCAGCCTATGTGCATGTGTATGTCCATGTGCATGCATGTGTGTATGTGTTTGTGTGCATGTATGCATCTGTGTGCGCATGCACATCTATGCATCTGTGAGTGTGTGTGTGCGTGTTTTTGTCTGTGTGCGTGCATGTGTGTGTCTGTAAGTAAGTGTGTCAGTGCGTGTATATGTGTACGCACATGTGTCAGTGTGTGGAGGGGGATGCTATTGATTTGGGGTGTTGGGTGGGGGAACCTCAAAATTAAGAGTCATAAATATGTCACAAATAAATCCACTTATTGCATCATCCACAGTCTCTCAGTGAGACTGTGATTAGGTGAGTGGTCACTTGTCAGTGAGATTGTGAATCAATGAGTCAGGGTTGACAAAGCTAAGTCTGACTGAACTGCATGTACCATCCTGCTGACATTCACTGGCCAGTATGAGGAGGGTAGGCTGCATGGGCGAAGGCTCAGGTCATGGGCACAGACTTCGACTGCTGTCTGAGATTGGGCCTCCACCAGAATCAGAGCTTCGATCTGTGCTTAAGCCTAAAACCTGAAATGAGTCACTTATTCATTGGATAATGTTCAACATTCAGAGGAAGATTGAATCCTGAGTTAGGCAGAGCTCGACGCTGACAGGTCTCCTTCATTGTTGCTACCTCACATTGTCACAAACCTGACGCTGATGCAATCACCCTTTAGATCTAAAACATTGGAATTTCAGGAAGTGACTGTTCTGCCCTGAGGAACTGCCAATTAATAATTGAAGAAATTTGAAAGGATATGCATTCAGTTTAAGTCACTATGACTGTCTTCACACAAAATCTTAAATACATTGCGTCACTGTGATATTTTTATTCCTGTGCAAGATGTTGAAAATTAAAACAGAGGCAATTATCGGCTTCCTATGTCAAGTCAGAAGTGATGACGAATCTTTGTAAAAGTTGGTTCAGCCTCAGCTGGAATATTGCTAAGATTTTGGACACCATATCCACTGAAGGCTATGAAGCAGGCCTCAAGATGGTGAGGTGGGATGGGGTGGGGGGGGGGGGGGGGGGGGAAGGGGGAGGGAGTTTGAAAGTTCATGCCTCAACGTCAAGGTTCCTGGGAAACTTCGACCATAGTGTGGAGGCAGCTAATTGATGAACAATTAGGTGGACAGGATGGGTGAGGAACCAATCCCCCAGTACCAAGGCTGGTTCTCTAGTGATCTCACTGCCTACAGGTTCGATCTTGAGCTTATCAACAACAAAGGCAAGAGTGGAATACATTGGCAAAGTAATTGATGCCAGTGAGTGTGTGGTGCAAGACCTAAGTTGAAACTTTATTGCTGGAACAGCACAGCAGGTCAGGCAGCATCCAGGGAACAGGAGATTCGACGTTTCGGGCACAGGCCCTTCTTCAGGAATGAGCAGAGAGTGTTCAGCAGGAGAAGATAAAAGGTAGGGAGGAGGGACTTGGAGGAGGGGAGTTGGAAATGTGATAGGTGGAAAGAGGTCAAGGTGAGGGTGATAGGTCGGAGTAGGATGGAGGCGGAGAGGTCAAGAAGAAGACTGCAGGTCAGAAAGGCGGTGCCGGGCTGGAGGGATCCGACTGAGACAAGGTGGGGGGAGGGGGGATGAAGAATCTGGTGAAGTCCAAGTTCATCCCCTGCGGTTGGAGGGTTCCCAGTCAGAAGATAAGACGCTCCTCCTCCGACCGTCGGGTTGTTGTGGTTTGGCGGTGGATGAGTCCAATGACCTGCATATCCTCGGTGGAGTGGGAGGGGGAGTTGAAATGCTGTGCCACAGGTTGGTTGGGTTGGTTCGTCCGGGTGGCCCAGAGGTGCTCTCTGAATCGCTCCGCAAGTAGGCGGCCTGTCTCCCCAATATAGAGGAGGCCACACCGGCTGCAGCGGATGCAGTAGATGATGTGGGTGGAGGTGCAGGTGAATCTGTGGCGGATATGGAAGTTTCCCTTGGGGCCTTGGAGAGAAGTGAGGGGGGAGGTGTGGGCGCAAGTGTTGCACCTCCTGCGGTTGCAAGGGAAGGTGCCGGGAGTGGTGGTTGGGTCGGTGGGGGGTGTGGATCTGACAAGGGAGTCGCGGAGGGAGTGGTCTCTACGGAAAGCTGATAGGGGAGGGGAGGGAAATATATCCTTGGTGCTGGGGTCTGTTTGGAGGTGGCGGAAGTGACGGCGGATGATGCGCTGTACATGGAGATTGGTGGGGTGGTAGGTGAGGACCAGTGGGGTTCTGTCCTGGTGGCGGTTGGAGGGGCGGGGCTCAAGGGCGGAGGAGCGGGAAGTGGAGGAGATGCGGTGGAGGGCACCGTCGACCACGTCGGGGGGGAAATTGCGGTCCTTAAAGAAGGAGGCCATCTGTGTTGTACGTATTTTGAACTGGTCCTCCTGGGAGCAGATGCGGCGGAGACGAAGGAATTGGGAGAATGGGATGGCGTTTTTACAGGGGGCAGGATGGGAGGATGAACTGTTCAACCTCCCACGAGGAGGTTGAACAGTTCATCCACTACACTAACACCTTCCACCCCGACCTCAAATTCACCTGGACAGTCTCGGACTCCTCCCTCCCCTTCCTAGACCTTTCTGTTTCTATCTCAGGCGACCGAATCAACACGGACATCTACTACAAACCTACCGACTCCCACAGCTACCTGGACTACACCTCCTCCCATCCTGCCCCCTGTAAAAATGCCATCCCATTCTCCCAATTCCTTCGTCTCCGCCGCATCTGCTCCCAGGAGGACCAGTTCAAAATACGTACAACACAGATGGCCTCCTTCTTTAAGGACCGCAATTTCCCCCCCGACGTGGTCGACGGTGCCCTCCACCGCATCTCCTCCACTTCCCGCTCCTCCGCCCTTGAGCCCCGCCCCTCCAACCGCCACCAGGACAGAACCCCACTGGTCCTCACCTACCACCCCACCAATCTCCATGTACAGCGCATCATCCGCCGTCACTTCCGCCACCTCCAAACAGACCCCAGCACCAAGGATATATTTCCCTCCCCTCCCCTATCAGCTTTCCGTAGAGACCACTCCCTCCGCGACTCCCTTGTCAGATCCACACCCCCCACCGACCCAACCACCACTCCCGGCACCTTCCCTTGCAACCGCAGGAGGTGCAACGCTTGCGCCCACACCTCCCCCCTCACTTCTCTCCAAGGCCCCAAGGGAAACTTCCATATCCGCCACAGATTCACCTGCACCTCCACCCACATCATCTACTGCATCCGCTGCAGCCGGTGTGGCCTCCTCTATATTGGGGAGACAGGCCGCCTACTTGCGGAGCGATTCAGAGAGCACCTCTGGGCCACCCGGACGAACCAACCCAACCAACCTGTGGCACAGCATTTCAACTCCCCCTCCCACTCCACCGAGGATATGCAGGTCATTGGACTCATCCACCGCCAAACCACAACAACCCGACGGTCGGAGGAGGAGCGTCTTATCTTCCGACTGGGAACCCTCCAACCGCAGGGGATGAACTTGGACTTCACCAGTTTCTTCATCCCTCCTCCCCCCACCTTGTCTCAGCCGGATCCCTCCAGCCCGGCACCGCCTTCCTGACCTGCAGTCTTCTTCTTGACCTCTCCGCCTCCATCCTACTCCGACCTATCACCCTCACCTTGACCTCTTTCCACCTATCACATTTCCAACTCCCCTCCTCCAAGTCCCTCCTCCCTACCTTTTATCTTCTCCTGCTGAACACTCTCTGCTCATTCCTGAAGAAGGGCCTGTGCCCGAAACGTCGAATCTCCTGTTCCCTGGATGCTGCCTGACCTGCTGTGCTGTTCCAGCAATAAAGTTTCAACTTTGATCTCCAGCATCTGCAGACCTCACTTTCTCCTGGTGCAAGACCTAGCCCCCTTTTGCTGAGACCCAGAGGACAGGGATTTGTTGGGAGCACTTTGATTAGATTGGATTCCATACAGTGTAGAAACAGGCCCTTTGGCCCAAAAAGTCTACACCGACCCTCTGAACAGAAACCCACCCAGACCCATTCCCTATATTTATTCCTGCCTAATACACCTAACACTATGGGCAATTTAGCATGGCCAATTCACCTAACCTGCACATCTTTGGATTGTGGGAGGAAATCCACACAGACACAGGGAGAATGTGCAAACTCCACACAGACAGTCGTCTGAGTCTGGAATTGAACCCAGGTCACTGGCGCTGTGAGACAGCAGTGCTAACCACTGTGCCCCTGTGCAGCCCCAAAGTGGCACTTGATGGCATGTGGCAAGCCTGTTAAAAGATACTGCTGCACAAAATGTGGTGATCAACCAATTTAGAATGCAGGGCAGAAGTGGGTACTGCAGATGCTGGAGATTAGAGTCAAGGTTAGAGTGTTGCTGGAAAAGCACAGCGGGTTAGGCAGTATCCAAGGAGCAGGAAAATTGATGTTTCGAGCAAAAGCCCTTCATCAGAAACGACAGAACGCAACAGATCACTGAGCTAGGACTGAAGCTCTGATGAAGAGTCATCTAGACTCAAATCATTATCTTGCTCCCTCTCCATGGATGCTGTCTGACCCGCTGTGACTACTGAGCTGGACAGATAGTTGAGCAATGAGGGAGGCCTGATGTATGTGCTGGAGTGGTGACAGGAAAGCAGCAAAGTGTAGACAGAAGGCCACAATCAGATGCTATTGAACAGCAGAGTGGATTCAGATGGCTGAATCCATACTCCTGTTCCTATTTCACTCGCTCGTATCTGGGTAAGCTGTTCGTTCTCATGTAACCTACTCAAAGGATGGTAGGTGCCACTTGAGGGGGGTGATGGGGGATACTTGGGGCAATGGATGGTAGAGGTGACGAGTTTGAGATCCAGCTTTTCACTGCCACTGAGCAAATGCCAGCCCATGTCCATTGCAATCCCAGTGAGTGCATGGACGTCATTGCACATATTTTCACAAACAATTGTCTTAATTTTGCTCCTGAAGTTTCTAATCTTAAAGCACTGTGTGTCATTGCCTTAGCTGATGAATATCACAAATATCGCAGCTTACTCTTTCTCATACTTGCTCTCATTATGAGCCTGTCAAAAGCTGGCAATTATTTGGGGCTTGGTTTCAGTTCACTGGCTGCTGTTATCTAAATCTCTGCGGATAAATGTCACTGCTGTTTGTGTTTTAATTTATTTGGCGTCTCTTCTGTGAAAAAGGAAACACAATAGCGGGACCCGCAGAATGGAGAAATAGTCCCAGAGAGAGGCAGCAGGGGGGTGGAAAGACAAAAAAAAACTTCCACCTCTTGTTCTATATTTGGCTGAACATGACAGAGATGCTGGGTGATGCGAAGATAAAAGGATTTGAGTCAGAGCTGAGTCAGACATGACCCACGCTTCTTCGTCCATTGGTGTTAAAAATGGTGTGAATCAAATAGTCTGCAGTCATCGAGGGATTCATTCTGGTTCTAAAGTGTGGGCTGGTCTTGCAGCAGCTAATGTAATCTGTTTGCTTTCCCGATTCATTGTTATGAGACCAATTAAAGGAGCGTGGTGGGGATACAAAATGTATTTTCCAAGTGAAGCTATTAGCTAGAGACACTTAAATTCACCCTCCTTCCCCTGATAGACCTAATTAAACAAATTGGTGTTATACCAGTTAGAAACAAGAGGCAACAACTTTGACTTCAGAGCATACTCTGTCCCAAATGGACACAAAGCAGCATTCCTTCATCGTCACTTGGTCAAAACCCATTCTGCCTGGAGGATGACTCAGGTTTCCCTGCATTTTCTTATGCTGGGCAGTGAACATGCTTTTCACCTGTTGTGTTCCCACTCTGAGTACACTTATCATAGAATTGCAGGATATGTACCCGTGTGGAAAGAGGCCATTTGGGCTGTCGAGTCTACATTGACCACCCAAAGAGCATCCCACCCAGACCCACCCTATCCCTGGAACCCTGCGTTTCCCTTGGCTAATTCACCTGGCCTGCATATCCCTGGACATTATGGGCAATTTAGCATGGCCACTCCACCTACCCTGTGCATCTTTCAACTGTGGGAGGAGAACAGAGCACATACAGACATGGGGAGAACATGAAAACTCAACACAGACCATCGCCCAAGAGTGGGATTGAACCCATCAATAACTCCAACAAACTGCATTTCAAGTACACCTTTCACGCCATGGAGCAGCTGAAGGAGCGGCACAGTGGATAGGGCGGGGGCAGCAAGGTTATCAAAGAGAATTTGACACCAGGTTGTGTAAGGAGATAATAGGGAAAGTGACCAAGAGATGGTCAAAGGGATCAGCTTTAAGGAACATCTAAAATAAGGGGAGATTTACATGGGGAATTCTAGAGCTTGGAGCCTAGGCATCTGGGGATGTGGCTAACAATGGTGAACCAATGAGAAATGAGGAGTAGACAGAATTCAGAGGGTCCAGAGATCCTGAGAGGTTGTAGGGCTGGATGAAGTTGCAGAGATTGGGAGGAGACAAGGGCCTCTTTGCTAGCTGCAGCGGTTTTATTTTTAATTTTTAAGGGTGAATTTTTCAGAAGCAGATGAGAAGACGCTTGTTCGATTTTATCATAAGCAGATGGTGCAAAGTCATGTTCAGAGTTAATCACTTTAATCAGTCAGTGAACCCTGTTCTCAATGACACAGGAATGGAAATCGTATGCCACCTCGGAATTGCCTTTCATTCAAAATTCCTACACAACTCCCTTACATTAATGTTAAAGCATGGCTGGTGTTTTGGAAGATGAGGTCAATAAAGATGATCCATCGACAGAGGCCTATCTAGTTATTAGGCTTAGGTTTATTCACTTTTACCTGCTGTAGGATGGATGTTATTAAACTGGAAAGGGTACAAACAAGATAAACAAGGACAATACCGAGACTGGAGGATTTGAGTTATAAAGAGATGCTGAACAGGCTGGGACAGTTTTCCCTGGAGTATCCAAGGCTGAGGGGTGACCTTATAGAGGTTTATGAAATCATGAGAGACATGGATAGGGTGAATCAACAAGGCCTTTTCCCCAGAGTTCAAAACTAAAGGGCATAGGTTTAAGGTGAGAGGGGAAAGATTTAAGAAGGAGCTAAGGAACAACATTTTCATGTAGAGAGCGGTGCATAAATGGAATGAACTGCCAGAGTGGAAGTGGTAGAGATGGGTACAATTGCAACATTTAAAAGACATTTGGACAGGTGCATGGATAGGAGAGGTTTAAGAGGGATAATGGCCAAATGCAGGCAAGTGGGACAAGTTCAGTTTAGGAAAGTTGGTCAGCATGGATGAGTTGGGTAGGACGTTCTGCTTCTGTACCATATGACCCGATAGCTCTATGACACTGAAATAAGTAGCATTTCCTCCACATCATCGAATTCCCTTGAAAGGCGGATGCTGAGCTGCATTCTCAAAAACTGAGTGCCTTTCTTGGCCATTTCAGAGGGTAGCCTAAGACGTTGCTGTGGGTCTGGGCTCATGTATAGGCCCAACCAGGTAAGGACAGCAGATTTGCTCCCGTAATCAACCAATTGGGTTTTTAATGACAATCTGGTTGTTTCGTATTCGTTGTTCCTGAAACTGCGTCCATTGGTTTCTGAAGCAGATGCCCTTTCCATAACTTTAGGATGGCCCCCAATCTCGAAGGGGGGCAGAGATAGCAGTGTAATGGACACTCAGAAGGCCTCAGTGGAAAGGGGGTAAGTTGATGCACATACTTGACAGGAACCTGTCACACAGTGTGCCACACTGTGCCTCATTCCAAATAAACCACAGCATGGTCTGACATTGAGTGTGTAAACTCTGCAGCGGACAATTGAAGAACCATATGAAACCCTGTCAAACGCCTTACTGAAGCCCATATAGACAACATCCAATACTCAGCCTTCATCAATCTCCTTTGTCACTCCTTCGAAAATGCCCTATCGATTCTCCTCAATTCCTCAGGATAGCAATAGGCCTCTCTGCCCACAGGCCCCAGGACCAGCGTGGGAGTCAGCTGAAGACACACAGATCATGAGGATTGGCAGATGTCACCCTCATTTTGAGGGGAATGGCAATGACAATGGTGATTTAACTAACTACATTTGAATAGCCCAGCTCCCGTGGTGTTACTTGACATCTTGTCTCTGGATTGTTAATCGTGGATCAGAACCATTTTGTGAACCTTCCAGTCATCACCAAGGCTTGAGTTATGGTTGTCATTATTTTTTTAGCAGATTTCTTCCAATCAGCTCCTCACATGTAGAGAGCCAATGACAGTGAGGATGAGATGACAGAACCGTGTAAGCACTGCCTTGAAACAGACTTGGATTGTCAACTTGGTAAGGTATCTGTCAAGGCATCCTATTGAATGCTGCAGGCAGAGATATGTGTGAGGGGCTATCTACGTACATTCATATGTGCATGGCTCCTGCTAAAGTTTACCAGCTCTGATTGGACAGACCCCTAGTAATGCCTTCACATAACTTTCTCCCTCCTATCACCACAGCCCCTACAATTGATTGCTCAGGTCTATCATCCTCATGCCCCATGTTTCATTTTGGAGAATTGGAAGTTTCCAGCAATGTTCAGGGAATGTCAGAGAATTTCCTCCCTCTCTCACTCTGTGAGTAAAAGACAATGCTAAAGACTCTAAAACCTGAGCCTTAAACTCAATAAAAGACCTGGGTCGAACTGACCATTACCTCCTGAGAGCCTTCCATCACCTTGCAATTAACAGCAGCAGAGTCTTGTAGAAGGAAAACAAAAGAATTGATGGAAGGTCACCTCTCTCAAACCGTATGGATTAGGCTGTTGATACACAAGATTTTTAATAAATCCAATGCTACCCCCATAATAACTTTTCAGAGCTGAATAACCTTCCCATCTCGTCTGTGTATGAATGTGTAGACATTCAGGTTTATAAGCGATACATCAGTATTTCTTTTCTTAGAGGTGTTACACACAGCAGCATTCTGAATATTAAGCTTTGGCTGTTCACTGATAATTTCACTGTTTCCATCTCCATTTACAACTCCTCCATTAATGACTAAACTCTTGCCATGAAAAGCTGGACAACATCCAAGCTTGATGCTGGCAGTTGGAAATGTCATTCGAGTTCTCTAAGTGCAGTGCTTCAGGACTTAAGTGTTCAGTGCAGTAAGAGTGACCTCCTTGTAGGAAATTCCTCGAGAGTTTGATGTTGTTGCGTTGTTTCCGCTGGGTACAGGTGCCACAAATTCTGATTAAGGAGTCAGTCTTCCCTCACAGTATTGTGAGTCTTTGGAATTCTTAACTCCAGAGCGATATTATAGAGTCATAGAGATATTAAAGACATCGAAGATTAGCTTAGATTAAATTCCTAACAGTGTGGAAACAGACCCTTCGACCCAACCAGTCCACACCAACCTTCCGAAGAGTAACCCACCCAGACCCATTTCCCTCTGACTAATGCACCTAACACTGTGGGCAAATGAGCATGGCCAATTCACCTAACCTGCACAGTGGGAGGAAACCGGAGCACCCGGAGGACACCCACGCAAACACAGGGAGAATGTGCAAACTCGACACAGACAGTCGCCCGAGGCTGGAATCGAACCTGGGACCCTGGTAGTGTGAGGCAGCAGTGCTAACCACTGAACTACTGTGCCGCCCCCCATCTGGCAGTTAGACACACCATTGTTCTGCTGTTCTCACATTCCAATCACTTAATCTGAATTATCGATATCCTTTCTCTGCCAGCACTGCACTTTGCCCACCTTCCCTCCAACTGTAGTATAAATGCTTCCCCCTCTACACTTCATGTTAGCTCTGATGAAGTCATCTAGATTTAGCGTGCCTCTCCCCATGAATGCTGGCTGCTCCACTGTGATCTCCAGCATTTTATTTTCAGTCAAAGTAGCTTGAAGGGTTCATACGTAAAATGAGGCCATTTAAAGGGAATGGAGAGGGTACAGAGAATGGAATGGCAAGGCGGTAAAAGAGGGGGAGGCGTGGCCTTGTTAGTCAAAGATAGTATAATGGTGGCTGAGAGAATTTTTGATGAGGACTCATCTACTGAGGTAGTGTGGGCTGAGGTTAGAAACAGGAAAGGAGAGGTCACACTGCTTGGAGTTTTTTATCAGCCTCCGCAGAGTTCTAGGGAGATGGAAGAGAGGATTAGCAAAATTATTCTGAGTAGGAGTGAAAGGAACAGGGTTGTCATTATGGGGGCCTTTAACTTCCCCAACATTGACTGAAAATGCTACAACTCTAGTACGTTGGATGGATCAGTTTTTGTCCAATGTATACAGGAGAGTTTCCTGACACAGTATGTCGAAGGGCCGACAAGAGGGGAGGCCACACTGGATCTGGTGCTTGGTAATGAACCAGGCCAGGGTGTTTGATTTAGTTGTAGGTGAGCACTTTGGAAAGAGTGACCATAATTCAGTTACATTTAGTTTAGTGATGGAAAGGGATAGGTATATGCTACAGGTCAAGAGTTATCGATGGGGCAAGGGCAATTTTAATGCGATTAGGCAAGAATTAGAATGCATAGAATGGGGCAGCAAAATGCAGGGAATGCAGACAATGGAAATGTGGAGCTGGTTTAAGGAACAGATATTGCATGTCCTTGATAGGTATGTCCCTGTCAGACAGTGAGGAAGTGATAAGGTAAGGGAACCGTGGTTTACTACAGAAATTGCATCTCTTGTTAAGCAGAAGAAGGAGGCTTATGTGTTGATGAGGCAAGATGGTTCAGATGAGGTGATGGAGAGTTACAGATTTGCTAGGAAGGATTTAAAGAGAGAGTTAAGAAGAACAAAGAGAGGACACGGCCAGTCTTTAGCAAATAGAATAAAGGAGAACCCTAAAGCTTTCTATAGGTATGTGAGGAATAAAAGGATGATTAGGGTAGGAGTAGGCCCAGTCAAAGACAGAAGTGGGAAGTTGAGTGTAGACCCTGTAGAGATCGGAGAGGCGCTAAATGAACATTTCTCATCGGTGTTCACTCAGGAAAAGGAGAATATTGTAGAGGAGAAGAATGAGGTATGAGATATTAGACTAGAAAGCAGCAAAGTTAGTTATGCACAGGTGTTATCAATTCTAGAAGGAGTGAAATTAGACAAGTCCCCTGGGCCGGATGAGATTTATCTGAGGATTCTCTGGGAAGATAGGGAGGAGACAGCAGAGCCTTTGGCTTTGATATTTGAGTCATCATTGTATACAGATTTAGTACCTGAGGACTGTTCAAGAAGGGCAGTAGAGATGACCCAGGTAATTATAGACCAGTAAGCCTTACTTCTGTGATAGGAAAGGTTTTGGAAAGAATTATAAGAGATAAGATTTATAATCATCTAGCAAGCAACAATTTGATTTCAGATAGTCAACATGGTTTCGTGTCTCACAAACCTCATTGAGTATTTTTAAGGTGGCCAAGCATGTGGATGAGGGTAGGGCAGTTGACGTGGTATACTTGGACTTCAGTAAAGCCTTTGATAAGGTTCCACATTGCAGGCTGATGGAGAAAATGCAGAGGCATGGAATGAGGGTGATTTAGCAGTTTGGATTAGAAATTGGCTTTCTGAAAGAAGGCAGCGAGTGGTGGTTGATGGAAAATATTCAGTCTGGAGTCCAGTTACTAGTGGTGTGCCACAATGATCTGTTTTGGGATCACTACTGGTTGTCATTTTTATAAATGATTTAGACGCAGGCATAGGTGGATGGATTAGTAAATTTGCAGACGACACTAAAGTCGGTGGAGTAGCAGACAGTTTGGAATAATGTTACAGGTTGCAAGGGGTCTTGGATAAACTGCAGAATTGGGCTGAGAGGTGGCAAATGGAGTTCAATGCAGCTAAATGTGGGGTGATGCACTTTGGGAAGAATAACAAGAAGGCAGAATATTGGGTCAATGGAAAGATCCTTGGTAGTGTGGATGTGCAGAGGGATCTTGGAGTCCATGTACATAGATCCCTGAAAGTTGCCACCCAGGTGAATAGTGCTGTTATGAAAGCATATGGTGTGTTAGATTTCACTCGGAGAGGGATTGCGTTTCGGAACTGCAATATCATGCTGCAACTATACAAAACGCTGGTGCAGCCACACTTAGAATATTGTGTACAGTTCTGGTCCCCATATTTCGGGAAGGATGTGGAAGCATAGGAAAAGGTGCAGAGGAGATTTACCAGGATGTTGCCTGGTCTGGAGGGAAGGCCTTATGAGAAAAGGCTGAGAGACTTGGGTCTGTTCTCATTGGAAAAAAGAAGGCTAAGAGGGGATTTGATAGAGATATACAAGATGATCAGAGGATTAGATAGGGTAGACAGTGAAAGACTTTTTCCCAGGATGATGACATCAGCTTGTACGAGGGAAATAACTACAAATTGAGGGATGATAGATTTAAGACAGATGTCAGAGGCAGGTTCTTTACGCAAAGGGTGATAAGGGCGTGGATGCCCTACCTGCTAATGTAGTCAACTCAGCCACATTAGGGAGAGTTGAACAATCCTTAGATAAGCACATGGATGATTTTGGGATAGTGTAGGGGGACGAGCTGAGAATAGTTCACAGGTCGGTGCAACATCGAGGGCCGAAGGGCCTGTTCTGCGCTGTATTGTTTTATGTTCTATGCTCTATGTCCTCGACTGGGTATGGCCTTGGAGGAAGAGTGTTTGGTATTATGACAGAGTAGAGGACAGTTGTGGCTGCTGTTTTACAAATAACCTCAGTTCAGGACACAACAAGATCCACATCTATTACTGAAAATCTCACTTGTTTCCTTTTAATTGCCTGAAGCAAAACAAAAGTCGAACAGCAGCTTTAATGGAGATGCTTTGGGGGAAGGGGATGAAGTGGACATTTCCTTGGCAACTCAATAGCATCATCACCACAAACTGTCGTTCTAAAGCTGTTCAGCGGTTGTGGTAATGTGAAAACAAAAACTAACTCAATTTTGTTTTTATTGATCTTTCTGGATTCCAAAGAGAACAATCTGGCAGAGCAAAATGAAATTTTCTGAGATAAGGTATCAACAGAGCTCGTATTCTTCCAATGGGGTCACCCCTGCGCTCACTGAATATTCTTGAGTACAAAATCTCATTGCACAAGCAGGTGGGCTGAAGGTCCTCCTCTGTGCTGTACTTTTCAGACTGGTGCTACACAATTCTCAGTTTGGATGGATGTTCCTCCAGTTCATTCCAGTTTGAGTCGGAAATGGGAAGCCATGCACCACACTGACTTGTTGCTCACTGTTTTGGAAGGACAACATTCCATAACTGACACATTACTTTGCTCCTTGAGGGAAACCACAATGATGTAATTGTTTTGGGGAGTGTCTGACCCATTGTTTACAAGCCACAGTGGTGGGCTTACCACTGTATACGTTCTTTCATCTTGCAACACAAAATTGCATTGTAACCCTAACCATAGCTCTTTCACAGTATGAAATCCTGCACCTCAAACACAGTAAGAACGTCCTAAGATACATCATCAGAGAGAGGGAGAGAGGAGCTTAATATCAGGTCCTTACATGAAGAGGTTGTAGGGCAGGCCACCAAAAGACACAGTCAAGGTGGTAAACCTTGAGGAACATTTGAAAAGTAATTGGAGAGATCCAGGAAAGGGACCCCAAGAGCATGGGGTTGAGGTATCTGAATACACAGCTGTCAATAGCTGGCAATGAAATCTGGGAAGTGCAAAAGACCAAAGTTAGAGGAATTGGGATCACAGAAGGTTGTGGAGTTGGAGGGGGTTACAGAAATTGGGTGAGGCCATGAAGGAATTTGGAAATAGGAATGAATATGATAAAATGAAAGTGTTGTTTGACTGGGAGTCAGTGTAGCTCAATGAGAACAGGGAAAGTGAGTGAATGGGATTCAATCTCGGGACAGCAGTGGTCTGGATTAGCTGCCCATTCTTGCAGCCAGGACAGCCATGGGATAAGCAGCTCTGGAGGTAACAAACACACAAGAGACATTTTCAGCAGTAGGAGAGCTAGGGCGGGGGAGTGATGGGCAACCAGTATGGATAGGGTAAATAGGCAAAGTCTTTTCCCTGGGGTCGGGGAGTCCAGAACTAGAGAGCATAGGTTTAGGGTGAGAGGGGAAAGATACAAAAGAGACCTACGGGGCAACTTTTTCACACAGAGGGTGGTATGTATATGGAATGAGCTGCCAGAGGAAGTGGTGGAGGCTGGTACAATTGCAACATTTAAAAGGCATCTGGATGGGTATATGAATAGGAACGGTTTGGAGGGATATGGGCTGAGTGCTGGCAGGTGGGACTAGATTGGGTTGGGATATCTGGTCGGCATGGAAGGGTTGGACCGAAAGGTCTGTTTCCCTGCTGTACATCTCTACGATTCTGTGACTAAAATGGGTCCAATATCTATCACACCATCGTTGAGGAAGGCTGTCACTGGAACATTGAGAATGTAGAAACCAGGATTGAGAATCAGCTGCTCTTCAAATGACATTGCCCAACCCATGTGCAATAGGGTGCAGTACATGTCCATGTTTAAAGTTATTGGAGTAATTACCATACACACAGAGGCCATTTGAACTATCGAGTCCATGTTGGCCAAGGTATACAGATAATATACTCACCATGCATTCAAATATCTTAATCACGCTGTGCTTTCTCACTTTGTTGATGAAGACTTTATTTTCGCAAGGTTTGTGAAGGTTTGTACCTCAGGTTGAGGTTTAGGGTGTAGGTTTGCTCGCTGAGCTGTAGGTATGATATCCAGACGTTTCATTACCTGGCTGGGTAACATCATCAGTGGCGACCTCCAAGTGAAGCGAAGCTGTTGTCTCCTGCTTTCTATTTATATTTCTAAGAAAGATATAAATAAAAAGCAGGAGACAACAGCTTCGCTTCACTTGGAGGTCGCCACTGATTATGTTACCTAGCCAGGTAATGAAACGTCTGGATATCAAACCTACAGCTCAGCGAGCAAACCTACACCTTAGACTTTATTTTAACATTGGCATTCCCAGACAAACCAATTTTCATTTCAAAATCAGAACTGCAGTTCAAAATATAATCACGCAAAAAACAATTATCGAGATCAACAAACATTTTCTTCGGATGTGGCTGAAATAATTCTACCGACAAAAGTGTGGTTTAAAAATTGAGAAATGCCAGAAGTATTCAGCATATCAGACAGCAGTTATGGAGAGAGAGCAAATAATTGATGGATAGTTCTGCTGAGTATTTTCAGTTTTTATTTCAGATTTCCAGGGTCTGCATATTTTGACGTGGTACAAGACGAGAGACAGATCGAGGTGAAGGCTTTTGCATCCTCAAGACTTCACAATTGATCCAAGCAGGTCGTTGGAGCAGTCACTGCCATAATATGGGTAAACACAGCCTCTAGTTCATGCACAGCAAGATCCCAGATTCACCAAGGAACCAAGTGACACACAATTCAGACGCTGTTTGCCATCTTATGCTGACAATTGTTTATAAACCTGAATGGGTTCATGTCAATGCTACATTGGCTCCATCCATTCTAAGGAGGTCACGCACAATTTGTGAGCGAGTACAAGAGTTCTACTCCAGTTTCTGAGGGAGCAGATGTATATGTATCAGTTCCCATGGGTTTAGTAATTATGCCTGACCATGTTTAATTGGATTTATTGCCATCATGCAATAAACTTCATTGTCTAAGAACAGTATCTTTCTGTAGATGCTCTACATTGGTGTATCCTCCACTTTGATCATTAGATGGGTCCAAGACAAAACAAAGACAATGGAGGATTGGCAGCAGTGAAATCTGAGAGGGTGAAGAAAAGATTTACAAGGATATTGCCAGGGTTGGAGAGGCTGCATAGGCTGGGGCTGTTTTCGCTGGAGCGCCGGAGGCCGAGGGGTAACATTATATAGGTTCATAAAATTAGGAGGGGCATGGATAGGATGAATAGGCAAAGTCTTTTTCCGAGGATGGGGGAGTCAAAAACTAGAGGCTATAGGTTAAGGTAAGAGGGGAAAGATTTAAATGGGATGTGAGAGGTTACTTTTTTCACGCAGAGGGTGGTGTGCATTTGAAACAAGCTTCCAGAGGAACTAGTGAAGGCTAGTACACTGACAACATTTTAAAGGCAAGAGGATGGGCATATGAATAGGAAGGGTTTAGAGACAATATGGGCCAAAGGCTGGCACACAGGGTAATGTCAGATTGGGATGTCTAGTCGACATGGATGAGGTGTACTGTAGCGTTTGTTTCCTGCTATATGACTCTATGACTTAGTGAACTTCCTCTAGTAACCTTTACCTGATAGCACTTACTGGTAAAGGAGAACACCACAAGATCCCAGGACTGATCACCTGGATAAACACCGCTGTATCAGATGATGATCCAACAGCTAACAGCCTAAAGGTACGTTTCATGTTTTTTAAACTGGAAAACAGGACTTTCACGATTTGATATTAAACTCTTTAGAATTACTTACTGAATAACTGAAACCAGCCTTGAGACTTTCAGGATCAACATGTTAATACCCAGCATCCTGGCTTCAGGTACATCACCATCCCTCTCCACCATTTACACTACCCAGGAACTCATCTTTTATTGTTCTGCAATGCTGGTATTCTCATCACATCCTCCTGTGAGCTGTGGGTGACTCATAGACGTCATTCATTGCATTACCATAGAAACCAAGCACATTAATCCCTTGTTCGTAAATGTGGACTGTGAAGTAGGAAACTGAAAAATAAGCTGTGAGAGGCTTTAGGTTATACAGCTCTGACTAACGCGTGTACTGCCCTACTGGGAGCAATGAGTTATGGCAACGTGAACTGAACGATATTGAGAATACAAGATCATAGGAAGTAGGAGCAGAAATTGGCCTTTCAGTCCTTTGAAGTGCTTCCACCATTCAATAAGATCATGGATGATTTGATTACAGTATTAACTCCATTTTTCCCCATAACACTTGGCACATTGGAAGTGAAAAGCCTGTGTAATGCAGCTTTAAAGTTGTTCAATAACCCAGCCTTCTCTGTTAACTTAAAAGATTACCGAATCTTCGAGGGAACAAATACCTCCTCATTCTCATCTTAAACAGAAATCCCCTATTTTGAAACTGTGCCCCCAAGTTCTAGATTCACAAGCAGAAACACCGTCTCAGCATCAATCCTTCAAGTTCACCCAGAATCTTAAATACTTCAATAAGATCATCTCTAATTCTTTAAAATTCCATCCAGCATGGACCCAATCTTTCCTCATTAATAGCTCCTTCTTCCCAGGAAGTGGACTAGGGAAACTTCTCTGAACTTCTTCCAGTGCACATATGGAAGTAATGAGACAGAAACAAAATACACTTGTTGTGTACTCACAAATACACGGTGCAGTCATAGTTTGACATTTAATACCCATCAGCTCTGTAACACAGGCAAACATTCCATTTGTCTTGCCGAACCTGCTTATCAACCACTTTTGATTCATGTCATAGAGTCATAGAGATGTACAGCATGAAAACAGACCCTTCAGTCCAACCCTTCCATGCTGACCAGATATCCCAATCCAATCTAGTCCCACCTGCCACCGCCTGGCCCATATCCCTCCATAACCTTTTTATTCATATATCCATCCAAATGCCTCTTAAATGTTGCAATTGTACCAGCTTCCACCACATCCTCTGGCAACTCATTCCATACACGTACCATCCTCTGGGTGAAAAAGTTGCCCCTTCGGCCTCTTTTATATTTTCCCCTCTCACCCTAAACCTATGCCCTCTAGTTCTGGACTCCCCGACCCCAGGGAAAAGACTTTGTCTATTTATCCTATCCATGCCCCTCATAATTTTGAAAACCTCTATAAGGTCACTCCTCAGCCTTCGACACTCCAGGGAAAACAGCCCCAGCCTGTTCAGCCTCTCCCTATAGCTCAAATCCTCCTAACCTGGCAACATCCTTGTAAATCTTTTCTGAACCCTTTCAAGTTTCACAACATCTTTCCGATAGGAAGGAGACCAGAATTGCACGCAATATTCCAACAGTAGCCTAACCAATGTCCTGTACAGCCACAACATGACCTCCCAACTCCTGTACTCAATACTCTGACCAATAAAGGAAAGCATACCAAACGTCTTCTTCACTGTCCTATCCACCTGCGACTCCACTTTCAAGGAGCTATGAACCTGCACTCCAAGGTCTCTTTGTTCAGCAACAGTCCCTAGGACCTTACCATTAATGTGTAAGTCCTGCTAAGATGTCCCTCTGTAATGTAACATTCCACAGTTTCTCTCCTTTCAAACAATATTCAACATTTCTATTCTTTCCATTAAAGTGGCAAACCTTACATTTCCCACACTCAATACTCCATCTCACTTAACCTAATTAACTCCCTTTGCAGACTTTGTATCCGCCTCACAACTTGCCTCCCTTCCTAACTTTGTCTCATCACAAAATCTAGCTACAATACACTCAGTCCCTTCATCCAAATCACTGATATGGTTCAGAAATAGTTGAAAGCCCAGCACTGATGCCTGTGACCCTCTTCCAATCTGAAATGAGATGACTGATGGCGGTTTAACCTGAGGGTCACCACACCTCAGGTGAAGGGGAGAGGTTGAGAAGGAGAATCCTTCATTGTAACCTCAGCCAGTGTAGGAACTGAATCCACACTGTTGGTATCACAGTGCATTACAAACAAGCTGTCCAGCCAACGGAGCTAACCAACCCTCAAGCAAGGCCAATAGTCACTTGAAAAAGAAGTGGATATTCAGATGAATATTTCTGTCAACAACTCTTCTCAAATAGCTATTCAAAGCTTTTCTTGGTATCTTGGTAGTGAGGGGTACCTCAACTATTTCTTGAGCTGAGCTCTACTTTAGGTCTAAAGATTGTTTACTGCTGTTGGGGTCTAACACTTAAAAGGCAATTGGAACATTTGTAACTCAGTTTGTTGGTGTAGACCATGAATGTTAAGACTTTGAGGCTATTCATCTTCAATGTGTACAACTCAGATACATTCAATGCAGCCTGTCACACAAGAGCTTTCCCTGAAAAGGCTAAGGACATATCAATGAGAGCCAAGAGAGGAAGGGTTTGAACTGATCTGAAGCCAGGCAGCTCCTTCCATGAGAGTATCATCCACATTGTTTGAGCTGTGGGGGAAACACAGAGATCAAAGCATTGTGATCCCATTCAGTTCATACCAGGTGAGTGCGGGTCATATCCTACAGGTCCCCTCTGATCCACCCCACCCCAAACAAACAACTCTAAACATTTTAATCAGGCTTATATTGACACATTTCAGACACCCACCCACCTTCTAGAGTTGGTAACTCCAATCCTAGAGGCTTCCCAATAAGACATCATGTCTCCAGTCACCTTCTATTTTTGGAAGCTTCAGCGATACTCTTATAGCTAATAATTATTTGCCTCCAGGGAGTTATTCACAACAACCTTCTGAAGATTCCAGGGCAACCATGAATGGCTGGACACCCCAGAAAATTAAAATCCGATTGCAAATGTAAAGATTCTTCCAGAGTGTATCAGGTTATGGTCAGGGGGTCATCTCGTTAGCTTCTATCCCTTTCCAAACAAGCCAGGAACAAGCAGGGGCTCCATCTGATGACCCATCTTCATGCTTCAACTCCACCAGGAACCAACACCCCCTCCTTCCACTCCCATCTCTGGAAGTATTATGTAAAGCTCTGGAAGAGGTTTCAGGCTGATGAACAGTCTGACCGGCTGCAATAGGAGCAGGAGGAGGCCATTCGGTCCCTTGAGCCTGCTGCATCATTCAATAGGATCAAGGCTGATCCAACACTCCTCATACCCACTTTCCTGCCCTTTTTCCTACATCTCTGGTTCTTCTACTTGATCACTTGATTGATATGGGAGGCACCGGGTACATTGTTCATAGGGGCAGGAGTAAGCCATTCAAGCTGGCTCCTCAATGCTTGAACATAGGTGACCATCAGCTCAATGTTATCCTTTGATGTCATTAATAGCTAGAAATCTATCAATCTCTGTCTTGAATTTGTTCAATGACTGAGCTTTCACCATCCTCCAAAAATTCACCACTCTCTGCGTGAAGATATTCCTCCTTATCTTAATACTCAATGACTTGCCTTTCATTAAGAGATTTTGTTCTTCTCCTCCACCATTAGATTCTAGTCCCCCGACATATGGAGGAAGAATGCCTCATCTTCCACCTTGGGACCCTTCAGCCACACAAGATCAATGTTGATTTCACCAGTTTCCTCATCTCCCCTCCCATGACCTTCTCCCAGATCCAACCCTCCAACTCGGCACTGTCCTCTTGAACTGTCCCACCTGTCCATCTTCCTTCCTACCTATCCACTCCACCCTCCGCTCGGACCTATCACCATCACTCCCCATCTTTATCCACTTAAACCATTCCCAGCCACCTACCCCCCCGCCCCCCCCCCCAGCCCCACCCAGCTCCCATTTATCTTTCAACTCAACCCCCTTGGGCCTCCCCCACATTCCTAATGAAGAGATTACACTCAAAACATCGACTCTCCTGCTCCTCAGATGTTGCTGACCGGCTGTGCTTTTCCAGCACCACATTTCTTTGACTCTTAAGACTTCACAGCCAGGAAATCATCCTTTCTGAATCCACCCTGTCTAGCCCTACAGAATTTGTGGATTCCCTCTCGTTATTCTAAACTCCACACAGTACAGTGGATTTCAACAGCTTCCTCATTTACCCTCCCCCTACATTATCCCAGTCCCAACCTCCAACTCAGCACAGCCCTCCAGACCCATCCATCACTGTCCCCTCTGACCTATCACCTTCTCCTTCACCTTCATCCACCTATTGCTTTCCCAGCTACCTTCCCCCCACCCCCACCCCAACCCCTTCCATTTATCTCTCAGCCCTGACCCACAAGCCTCATTCCTGATGCAGGGCTTATGATCAAAACGTTAATTCTCCTGCTCCTCGGATGCTGCCTGACCTGCTGTGCTTTTCCAGCGCTACACTCTCGACTCTGATCTCCAGCATCTGCAGTCCTCACTTTCTCCAGAGAGTATAGGCCCTGTCTCCACAAGCTCTCATTACATTGCACTCCCACCATCTCAGGAACTAGTCTGGTGAACCTGCACTGTACTGTTCCAATGGCAAGTACATCTTTCAATAGCAAGGAGCTCAGAATTGCACATAATACTCCAGGTCCAGTCTCACCAGTGTTCTGTAGAATTGGAGCAAGACTTTCTTTTTATTAATTCATGAGGTATACGCATCGTTGGTTAGGCCAACATTTATTGCCCATCCCTAATTACCCTCAAATTGGTGGCAGTGAGCTGTCTTTCTGAGGTGTTACGATCCTTGGCACCCACAGTGCTGTAAGGGAGGGAGGTCCAGTGATTTCGAAGGAACAGCGATGTACTTCCAAGTCAGGATGGCGTGTGGCTTGGAGGGGAACCCACATTTGCTCATGCTCCAATGTATCTGCTGTTCTGTCCTTCAAGATGTAGAGATTGCAAGTGTGGAAGGAACTGTCAAAGGAGGTGTGAAAGATTACTGCAGTGCATCTTATAGATTGTGCATACTGCTGCCAATATGCATTTATAGTGAGGGGAATGAAGATCATGGATGGTTTGCCAATCAATTGGATTGCCTTGTCCTAAGGGGTGTCAAGGTTATGGATTACTTT
The DNA here is from genome assembly GCF_037043375.1 of Chiloscyllium plagiosum. Taxonomy (NCBI): domain Eukaryota; kingdom Metazoa; phylum Chordata; class Chondrichthyes; order Orectolobiformes; family Hemiscylliidae; genus Chiloscyllium; species Chiloscyllium plagiosum. Next base: position 12,405,620 of record NW_028270153.1, read on the forward strand.
TGGAAGTGAACTCATTTAGGCAAGTGGAGATTATTCCATCATACTCCTGATTTGTGCCTCGAACATTGTGGATAGGCACTGGGAAGTCAGGAGGTGAGTTAGACACCATAGAATTCCTTGCCTCGGACCTACTGTGGTTAACACAGTAGATATTTGTATATCGTGTTGTGTATGTTCCAGCTCTGCTTCTGGTCAATGGGAAGCCCTGGATGTTGAAAACTTCTTTGATCCTGTACTCAAAACCTCTTGCAATAAAGGCTAACATATCATTTGCCTTCTGAAGAGATTCCTGTAATTGCATGCTAGCTTTCACACCTTGGACCAGCCAATTTTTAAAAACCTCATTGGTGGAGGATGGGGTTGGACAGAAGCCAGCCTCATACCACAGGAGAGCTATGTAGACACCAACAAACCCACAAAGAACAGTTCACCTTCTTCCACACCAGAAGCTAAGTATACATCTGGGTGCCAATCCTGAGCTGAAGCTTCAAGCTGGCATTTGAAGAACCTCCTGAGACATGGGAATGCCAACCATTCAGCCAAAGGCCATTCTGTTATGCTTTCATGTCAAACAACTGGACAGGTTTCCAGGGTAACAACTTGGTGAACTCAGTTATGAGACAGTTCAGTCATATCTTTCAGAGAATTCATGCTAAAGGCCCATCTCACTGTAGCCAACATGAGGATTGGCTGGCATCAGCCAATGAAAAACTCTTAAAGGTATCCCAGAAGCACTCATCCTTTACAAGTAAATGCCTTTGCAAGTTCATTACACTACAATGGGAAAGGGATTGGCAGGTTTAATGAAGGTTCCTGCTAAAATTATAATCAAACCCACTGAAATAGCAACTGTAATGAGGGTCTATGGCCATTGTAAGTAGGGTAATATTCTCCGATTTCTTTTGCAACATCCAGTCCTGGATACACAGAAACTTCCTCAAGTTGAAAATTGGGAATATCAAAGCTATTGTTTTCAGACCCACTTCCAAACTCCATTCACCAAACTCCAACTCCATCCCTCACCCGGAAATAAACTGAGATTTTGTCAATCTGTTTGCAACCTCGGGATGACATTTGATCCATCTATCTTCATCTCAGTCATATCACACAACTTTGCTCACCTACTACTGAAATACTCATTCCTGTCTCTGTTACCTCGAGATTCAATTATTCTAATGCACACCTGGCTGGTATCCCACAGTCTATCCTTTTTTAACTGCAGGTAATCAAAAACTCTGCTGCTTGTGTCTTTATTTGTACCAAGTCCTCTTTTCTCCATCACTCCTGGCTGCACTGACCTACATTGGTTTCCAGTCGAGTGATGTCTTTTTAAAACAATTCTCAGCCTTGCTTTCAAATCCATCCACACCTCTAAACCTCCCTATCTCTGTAATCTCCTCCAGTCCCACCACTCTCCTCTCATTCTGGACTCTTGCATATCCTCACCATTGTGCTTTCAGTTACCTGGTCAGTTAAGGTTAACTGTGGAATTGCATCCATGTATCTTCCAGCCTCTATCTCACATCCCTTCCTTTTGAAACGTCCTTCGGCCAAATACTTGGACAAAACACCTCGAAGTGTTTTATTGTATTATGGGCACTGTATAAATATAAGGGGTTGTTGTTGTCAGTTGAGTATTATATCATGATTTGGAGATGCCGGTGTTGGACTGGGGTGTAAAAGTTAAAAATCACACAACGCCAGGTTATGTTCCAACAGGTTTAATTGGAAGCACACTAGCTTTCGGAGCAACGCTCCTTCATCAGGTGATTGTGGAGGGCTCGATCAACATGTTAAATGTTGAGCTGTCAGAATTCATTTGAGAAAATGTTGATAAAATTGGCAGCAATTCTCTTGGTGGGGGGGGGGGGGGGAGGACAAAGAACTAAAGCAGTGGCTAGATAATTTCTGAAACAGGACAACAATGTTCTGTCAGGTCATTAACACACTCCTAAGTGTGGGTACTTGCTGTGGACGGCACGGTGGCACAGTGGTTAGCACTGCTGCCTCACAGCGCCAGAGACCCGGGTTCACTTCCCGCCTCAGGCGACTGACTGTGTGGAGTTTGCACGTTCTCCCTGTGTCTGCGTGTGTTTCCTCCAGGTGCTCCGGTTTCCTCCCACAGTCCAAAGATGTGCAGGTCAGGTGAATTGGCCGTACTAAATTGCCTGTAGTGTTAGGGAAGGGGTAAATGTAAATGTAGGTTGTTGAGGTATGGGTGGGTTGCGCTTCGGCGGGTCGGTGTGGACTTGTTGGGCCGAAGGGCCTGTTTCCACACTGTAATGTAATGTAATCTAATCTAAAAAATCAGTTGCAGTGTACTTTTTGGTTGGAAAGCACTTTGGGATCTTGAAGTTGTGAAAGGAGGCTTATAAAAGTGAGTCTTCTTTCTTCAGTGAATATATATAATTGGATGGAATAACATGCTGACATATAGTGCTGGGAGGTGACATTGTCTGGCTTTGCCATTTACATGGCGGAACTGTGATGTGATAGTGATACTGTTGCTGGCCTAGAAAACCAGGGATCCAGGTTAATATTCTGGGGATATGGCTTCAACTTCCACCCATGGTGGGTGGTGACATTTGAATTGTGATGTAGTGGTAGTGTCCTCACTTTTGGATTCAAGTACCAACTGCCACAAAGGTGTACCATAACTTGTCTGAACAGGTTGGCTTCATAAATAAAGTTGCACCCATATGTGGTGTTGAGCAAAACTATATCATTTAGATAAAAGTCTGACGATATGCACTCTGTCAGGAAGAAAAGAACAGTTGAATATTATTTAAAAAGAAAAAAGTGCAGTTAGCGACAGAACAGAGGGAATTGGGAGTCCTTAGGTATAAATCACAGAAAGTCAACATCCAAGTTCAACACTAATAGGGAAGACAAATAAAATGTTGTTCTTTATTTCAAAGAGAAAGGAATAGAAAAAAAGACATGTATTGTTAAAACTATACAAGGCCTTAGTTATAGCACAACTGGAATACTGCGAACAGTTTTGGACCCCTTATCCAAAGAAAGACAAGCTGGCATTGGAGGCAGTCCAGAGAAGGTTCACTCGGCCTATCCTGTGTATGGATGGTCTGTCTATGTTCTGTGTATGGATGGCTATTGCAAAAAATACGGAGGTATGGCATTGAGGGTGAGTTGGAGGTTTGGATTAGGAATTGGCTGGCTGGAAGAAGACAGAAGGTAGAGGTTCATCTTGGAGTGCAGTTACTAGCGGTGTTCCGCAAGGATCTGTTTTGGGACCATTGCTGTTTGTCATTTTTATAAATGACCTGGAGGAGGGACTAGAAGGTTGGGTGAGCAAGTTTGCGGATGATACGAAAGTCGGTGGAGTTGTTGACAGTGAGGAAGGGTGTGTCAGGTTACAGCAGGATATAGATAAGTTGCAGAGCTGGGCAGAAAGGTGGCAAATGGAGTTCAATGTAGGTAAGTGTGAGGTGATTCACTTTGGTAAGAGTAACAAAAAGATGGGGTACTGGGCTAATGGTCGGATACTTGGTAGTGTGGATGAGCAGAGGGATCTTGGTGTCCATGTACACAGATCTCTGAAAGTTGCCACCCAGGTAAATAGTGCGGTGAAGAAGGCATATGGCGTACTGGCTTTTATTGGTAGAGGAATTGAGTTCCCGAGCCCTGAGGTCATGTTGCAGTTGTATAAGACTCTGGTGCGGCCGCATCTGGAGTATTGTGTGCAGTTTTGGTCGCCATACTATAGGAAGGATGTGGAGGCACTGGAACGGGTGCAGAGGAGGTTTACCAGGATGTTGCCTAGTATGGTAAGAAGATCGTATGAGGAAAGGCTGAGGCACTTGGGGCTGTTTTCATTGGAGAAAAGAAGGTTTAGGGGTGACTTGATAGAGGTGTACAAGATGATTAGGGGTTTAGATAGGGTTGACCATGAGAACCTTTTTCCACATATGGAGTCAGCTATTATGAGGGGGCATAGCTTTAAATTAAGGGGTGGTAGGTATAGGACAGATGTTAGGGGTAGATTCTTTACTCAGCGAGTCGTGAGTTCATGGAATGCCCTGCCAGTAGCAGTGGTAGACTCTCCCTCTTTATGGGCATTTAAACGGGCATTAGATAGGCATATGGAGGATAGTGGGCTAGTGTAGGTTAGGTGGGCTTGGATCAGCGGAACATCGAGGGCCAAAGGGCCTGTACTGCGCTGTATTTTTCTATGTTCTATTTTCTATGTCTTATGAGGAGAGGTTGAGTAGGGTGGCCCTAAACTCATAGGCATTTGGAAGGGTGAGAGGTGACATTATTGAAACATACAGATTCTTAGGAGACTCAACAGGATAGCTGTGGAGAGGTTGTTTCCTCTTGTGGGACAGTCTAGGACCAGAGGCTGTAATCTCAGAATAAGTGGTCATTTGGTTTGTCTCCAGCACCAACTTATTTTTGTTTTCTTATAATTATCCCTCTGCCTCAATTAATTGGATCATAGTCATCCCTTCACTTGATGCTCAATTGTTGACATTTTACTCACACCATTTGACACTTTTGATCACCTGCAGAGACCTATTGTTCAGGTTGTTGACACTCCACCCATACCATCTGTACTATTTTCTGACATTCTTAATTATCTGGAATTTACCTCGCAATGATCACTCTGCCTATAAATTCTGTACCTGTGCACTTCCCTCCACTTCACCTGACGAAGGGGCAGTGCACTGAAAGCTTGTGATTTCAAATAAACTTGTTGGACTATAACCTGGTGATGTGTGACTTCTGACTTTGTCCATCCCAGTCTAACACTGGCACCTCCCCATCAGAATAATGATCACCGATTTAGTCCTGAGAAAAGGCAGAATTTCATCTTTCAGAGTTGTGTGATTCTGCAGACTGCGCTAAGTATGTTCATGGTTGAGATTGATAGATTTTAAGCAGTAGGGGGATGAAGGATTATGGGAAAGGGCAGGAGAGTGGTGATGAGGATTATCAGATCAGCCATGATCTCATTGAGTGACAGTGCAGATTGGATGGGCTGAATGGCCTACTGCTGCGCCAATGTCTTAACTTAAGATGTAAATTGCTGTTGAAATCATTCGATGTTTAAGGATAGTAATGTAAATGGTCAAATGAAGCATTCCAGGGAGACAGTGGATGATTACTTAGGTAGAAATAGTGCGTGCAAAGGGTCCGCGGAAAAGACAGCAGATTTGTATTCGATCGTGCTGTTCCTTTAAAGAGCTGGTGCAGATGCAATGGGCCGAATGGTCTCCTTCTTCACCCTAACAGTTCTCTCCCTCTGTAACATAAGATGACTGGGATAATGCTACACAACGATGCCCGTGTTTGGGACAATATTGAGGACGAAATCTCAGCTGTCTGGGAGAAAACTGTGGGAGGGGATTTGCAATCCTGTCTTAGTTAACTTCCAGAAGTCGGGGGTTTTGTCCGAACATGTTTAATCCATTGCATCTTCCCTTGGACTCTCAGAATGAAAAAAAATAAACGCGCCCAGTTCTGGAGGAGAGAGCCGAGGGGACAGGAATTGCATAACCTAATTAGTTCGGGTGCTTCCTGTACGTGTGCACGGTGTTGAGGGTTGTGGGGTGTGTGTGTGTGTGGATGTGTGAGTGAGTGTGGATGCAAATGTGTTCTCCCAGTGTGGAGCTACCAGATTGCAGGTGCAGTCTGCCACAGGAAAGATTCATCTCCAGCTAGAGTCCAGGGCTGATCCTCGCCTGACATTCGGGGCTGGTGGATGGAACTGCTGCGTTAGCCAGCAGTTTTCAAGCTCCGTGCTGCAACAGGTAAAGCGTGCGGGGGAATGAGCCCCCGCTGCCTCGCTCGCTCTCACATCCTCTCTTCAGCTTGCCTTTGTCTCTCTCCATGTCTGTCTCTGTCACTTCATAGCAGCGCCAGTCAAAATGTGGAAGTTTAATTTTGATATCTCTGTGTAAAATAAGACAGCGTGAAAGGTATGCAACTCTGAACTACATGTATTACATTTAAGTCTGTGCGTGTAGTTGAAATGATTTTTTTCTATAGAAAGATCGACAAGTCTTGTTGGATGAAGGTCTGAGATTTCTGTCCTTTCGTTTTTGACTTTATTCTCGTCTTTAACTCTAGCTGTTCCTCCTCACTGCAATGGCTTTCAAATTCTGTTTGAAAGGTTCCTGATATTTTCAACATTTGCAGCTGATATTTTTTAACTGCTTGATGCTTTTTAATAGCTTGATGCTTTTTGTCACTCTGTTTTTGTTCTTTATCCAATGTTCCTCCCGTCTTTCCTACCCCTCCCCCACCCCAATCATTTTCTCTCTCGTTATTACTCTCTCCCTCCAAAGTGTTTTTTCTCCAGCCTCCCCTCGCCCCTCCCTCTCTTCCTCAATCTATCTCCAAGATGCATTGGCCTTCGAGGGGACGCTGTCCTAAGATTCAACAGAATTATACCAGGATTAAATGGATTAAATAATGAGGAAAGGTCACACCGACTGGGCTTGTATTCCCTCGAGGGTAGCAGATTGAGAATCGATCTAATCAGGATGCTGAAGATGAATGTAGGGGTTGACAGGGTGGATAGGGAGAAACTGTTTCTTCTGCTGGTGAAGGAGATCAGAACAGGGGGAGGTAAGACTTGAAATCAGACTCACCTGGTTTAGGGGTGATGTATTTAGAATCATAACAGTGTGAAAACAGGCCTTTAGATTACATTAGGTTCCCTACAGTGTGGAAACAGGCTCTTCTGCCCAACCAGTCCACACCGACCCTCCGAATAGTAACGGACCTAGACCCATTCCCCTCTGACTAATGCACCTAACACTATGGGAAACTGAGCATGATCTGCGCATATTTGGACTGTGGGAGGAAACCGGAGCACCCGGAGCAAACCCACGCAGACACAGGAAGAATGTGCAAACTCCACACAGACAGTCACCTGAGGCTGGAATCGAACCTGGGACCCTCATGCTGTGAGGCAGCAATGCTAACCACTGTACCACCCCAGTACACTTGCATTCACGCACTGAGAAAGTTGGAACTTCAAGTTCACACTAACCCTCTAAAAAGCATCCCATCCATACCCACCCTATAGCCCTGCATTTCCCATGGCTAACCCATCTAGGCTTCACATCCCCAGACACAATGGGCAATTTAGCATGGCCCATCCACCTAACCTGCACATTTTTGGACTGTGGGAGGAAACCTGAGCACCCAGAGAAGACCCACACAGGAGCACCTGCAAACTTCACACAGGCAGCCACCCAAGGCTGGAATCGAACCCAGGACCCAGGCAGTAGTGCTAACCACTGAGTCACTGGGCAACCCCAGTACACTTGCATTCACATAATGAGAAAGTTGGAACTTGCTCCCTGCCTATATGTTGTGAGGCTAGGGTTCTGTGGAAAATTTCAAAAGTGAGTGTAGGGAGATTTTTACTTGGCAAGGCTATTAAAGGATATGGGACCAAAGAGGGTTAATGGAGTTAAAGATACAGACCAGCCATGATTGAATGGAATTTTGGAAATACTTGGTTCTGGGATGTGGGTGTTCCTGGCTGGGCCAGCTTCTATTGCCCATCCCTGATTACACAGAGTGTTAGAATCAACCACATTGATGTGTGCCTGGAGTCACATGTAGACCAGACCAAGAAAGGAGGGGCAGTTTCCTTCCCTATTCGTGAACCCCTTTTGGTTTGACAATCAACATGGAATAAATGATTGCAATCAAGCTAAGGTTTTTATTGAAATCAAATTTCACCAGTTGCCATGGTGAGGGCTCAAACCCACGTTTCCAAATCTCTACCTTGGGGGCCACACAGTGATGGCTGAATTAACTTTGAGGGTTGAATGGCCTCTTCCTGTGCCGACATCAGCTAAAGTTCAGGGTTTCTGAAAGCTGGTTCTCACTGTACTCCTGCATCTCTTTATTCAAATACTTCTTCTTGGCAAAGGAAGGAACTGGAATAGCTGAACAAGATGCGCTTGTTTGGGAGAAATTAACTAACAAAGGCTAGCCTTACCATTCACTACACCCCCGTAAGAGTTAAAGCTCTCCACAGATTTGTGTTTGTACATTCTGTTCTGCACTCAGGTGCACGCCTCATTTCTCCTTCCTCTGTATTCAGCTCCACATGACACCTTTTCACAAATGATCTGTTACATTTCTCCTTTCCAATGGCCTCTTGTTGATTTTGATTGCACTAATCTGCACCTTCATTATTTCCATTTTAATTGTGTCAATTGACCCCACCAGCTGTTTTTGTTTTGCTTGCTACTTCACCTCCACGTCTTTCTTTCTCTCCAGTTCCTTCTAATTATATAAGGGGACATTATGGACGGGGGCCAGTATTGTGAATGATATCAAAAAGCAGGTATATTATTTACTGTATTCAACAATGTGCTTTTCAATATTCACCTTTATAAGTATGTATAAAACATGTCTGTATTTGTACGTGCGTGTTTTACTGATATTGATGCATGACATAAATATAATTGTCTGTCTGTATCTGTAACTTGATATGTCTAAATGTGTCTGTCTCTGGCTGTCAAGTCTGACTCATTCACAGTTGCACACACTCATTTTTTTTGAACATCTTGGCAATGAGAATCCTTCTGTTTGATAATTTTGGAAGAGAAAGAAAATGGAAAATTGTATCTTATACTGGCACCAACCCATGTAAAGGTGTGACAGCTGAAATCTTTCCTCTTAGCAATAGTTCCAGCAGTCATCTGCTGTAATCTCATGATGTCTATTTAGCCCTTGCTTTCCATGTGCACGCACAGTACAAATCTTTTAAACTTGATATTCATGCGTCATACAGAGAGCCAAATGTACCATAAACATCCTTAATTTGTTGGCTCTGGGTAACATGTTCATTCTGGGAGTGAGAAGGTTGGGGGTTCAAGTGGCAACTTTATCACAGAACCTCACAGTCCTGAGGATAAAATGCTTCTCTCTCATGTGAACTTACAGGATGTCATTGCACAACTTGAAAGATGAGCTGAGAAGTTCTCCCTGTCCAATATTTATTCCTCACAAACAGTATTCAGCATGTGCTTAAATTGCTGATTGTGTGTAAATGGGTGTGATGCATCTCTGCAATGACAGAAATGAATGCTGTAAAGCACGAGAGTGTGAAAAGTGTTATATTCAATTTTTGTCACTTTGTTTTGTTATTGTGCCTGGTCAACATTCTGTCGACCTCAGGGTGAATAGCAGCTCATCTATCACCAGTACCACTTGTCCTGTGCTGTTATCTGTACACAACATGCCTCATGTTCCCTAGCATGTGATGTTATGTCAGACCTACATAATCCAACAACACTGCCTGATGCACATATAGAGTTAACCTCGAACTGATGTGTGCTATGTATATCTGCTTATCTACAGCACACAAGCATCTTTTCTAATCTGCCTACCATGGATTTGTCTGCAGAATGCTACCATATTGATATGCATATGGACCCTCTGAATATCAGAATATATGTCAATTCAGGAAAATGGTCAAAATTGTTCAACTGCTTCAAAATAAATGAATCAAGTAATAAAACTTAAATTATGGCCAAGTACAGTCAGTTCTCCATTAACACGATGGTTGTGTTCTTGTGCAACCCCGCAGTATAGAAGAATCGTACCAGAGAAACAGCGCTTAAGTGTTGGTGATGTAATTGCATTACAGTTAACACAAGTTTTAAAAGTTTGCACTTTAGAAACAGGGTCCCAAATTCATCAATCGTGTTACAGTGAATTTGCATTGACAAAATGAGCATTATGGCAGAACGACCTGAAGTCCTTCTGTCCAACATATTGCATTTCTTTTACATTGGTCAATAGCGATAGGGCTATCAGGATTTGTCAATATGGTATGTTGGCCAGGAGTCATGCCACCTTTCACGTTCTCTACAATCTACAGTCAGCTGAAGGCAGCTTAACAATCTGGAACATTTTTAGCATTAGTTTTATAAAATAACAACATGCTTACCATCAAAATCTATCTCTCTTCCCTCGTGGAAAAGTCAGATTTGCTTTGACAGTGGAATCCCACCAACTTGCCACAATACATCCCCAGCTCCTCCTTCCTGAACTGATTGGAATGTTGTCTGTATAGAGGTGGTCACCATCTCATCTCAACCCAAACCTCAAACTCCTGTGTTTCTCACTCCCTTTAGGAGTCATGTTAAATTCCACCTCTTGGTCTTTCTTCCAATACAAGTCCTTCCCAGTTAGCTGTCTGTGAAGTTCCAGGGTTTTTTTTTACAATAAAGTAGAGTTGTGTAGAATGACATGGAGTTTACAGCAGAGGAACAGGCCATTCAGCCCAACTTATCGATAATGTTGTTTTCACTCCACACAAACATCCTCCCCCCACTATTTATCTCACCCAGTTGTCCAGTGGGTTTTTACTGCTTGCACTGGGAGCCTGCGTCTGGTTGTCATCTTAATTAATTTGCATTTTCACAAGTGTGAAAACTTCAGAACATAGAACAGTACAACACAGGAACAATTCTTCCAGGTCTTGCCTAATACTGTTGTCATTAGCCTCCCCCTAATTTAACACTTTCACCCCAGGACCAGTTTTATCCTTCTCCATAACTATCTTAAAACTTAAAGAATTATGGTCACTGATCCCAAAATGCTCATCCATTGAAACTTCGATGACCTGGCCAGGCTTATTCCACAATACTGGGTCTAATACAGACCTTTCCCTAGTAGGACTATCTGCATATTGTTTCAAGAATTCTCCCTGGATGTACCTATTAAATTCTGTGCCATCTATGTCCCTGATACTAAAGGACCCCCCCCCCCCCCCCCCCTGTGAATATTGGGGAAATTAAAATCCCACTACAACAACCCTGCTGTTTTACATCTTTCCATGATGTGCTTACATATCTGTTTCTCTATCTCCCGCTGGCTATTGGAAGGCCTATATATAACCCCATCCTAGTGATTGCACCTTTCTTATTCTTGAGTTCTACCCATACTACCTCGCTACATGAGCCCTCCAAGATGTTCTCCCTTAGTCATCAGTAATGCCACACCCCCTCATCCCTTTTACATCCCTCTCTATCGTGCCTGAAACATCTAAACCAGGGAACATTGAGCTGCCAGCCCCACCCTTCTCTCAAGCAGGTTTCTGTAATGGCTACCTCATCGTAATCTCATGTGCTCATCCAGGCTCTAAGGATGTTAAGCCTGTTATAAGCCTGTTATACTCTTTGCATTAAAATAAATATACTTCAGTCCACTAGTCCTCGCTGTGTCGATTAAACTGGCCATACTTATTCTTCCAATTAAACTTTCTTGATTTAGCTACTCTGTTCTTTTCAAACACTCCACATGCTGGCCAACGACTCTGGTTTTCACCCCCTCCCCAACACACACACACACAAGGATATTGATCTCCTTTCCAGTTTAGGTGCAAACTGTATTTCTTGTACAGGTCCCACCTGCCTGGAAGAGATCCAAATGATCCAGATATCTGAAGCTGTCACTCCTACACCAGCTCTTTAGCCACACATTCAACTGTATTGTTTTCCTATTCACGGAAAGATGTTGTGAAACTTGAAAGGATTCAGAAAAGATTTACAAGGATGTTGCCAGGGTTGGAGGATCTGAGCTACAGGGAGAGGCTGAACAGGCTGGGGCTGTTTTCCCTGGAGCGTCGGAGGCTGAGGGGTGACCTTATAGAGGTTTACAAAATTATGAGGGGCATGGATAGGATAAATAGACAAAGTCTTTTCCCTGGGGTTGGGGAGTCCAGAATTAGAGGGCATAGGTCTAGGGTGAGAGGGGAAAGACATAAAAGAGACCTAAGGGGCAACTTTTTCACACAGAGGGTGGTATGTGTATGGAATGAGCTGCCAGAAGATGCAGTGGAGGCTGGTACAATTGCAACATTTAAGAGGCATTTGGATGGGTATATGATTAGGAAGGGTTTGGAGGGATATGTGCCGGGTGCTGGCAGGTGGGACTAGATTGGGTTGGGATATCTGGTCGGCATGGATGGGTTGGACCGAAGGGTCTGTTTCCATGCTGTACATCTCTATGACTCCATGACTCTATGACTAGTACATGACACAGAGTAATCCCAAGATTATAACATTAGAGGTCCTGCTGTTCAACTTCCTACCTCATTTACTGAACTCCCTTTGCAGGAGCTGATCTCTCTTTCTCCCTATGTCAGTGGTATCAATATGGATCACAATCTCTGGCTGCTCACCCTCCCCCATTTAGAATATCTTGTTCCTGCTTAGAGAGACCCTTGACCCTGGCATCAGTGATATATAACCTGCAAACCAATTACACAACCGTGCCCATTACTCCCAAAATCAGACTTATTGCTCTTGCGTTCTATTCCTGCCAAACTACATCAACAGAAGCAAGTACTTCTTCCATGTTAACAAGTATTTCTTCCATGTGAATTAACAATAATGTAATTGAAAAAATAAGGCTGTTATTTGTTGAACAAGAATGTTTCTTACCTGTATTAGCAATAATGTGATTCTGGCCCTGTTAGTTTAAATGGTGATGCTCTTACATAATATTCTTATAATGTGGGATTGCACAGGAATGGAACTATCACATAATATCAGAACAGACTACACTCTATCGCCCTCCTGACACTACTCACTCACCCTGTAGACCTGATCCTGAGCAGCCAAACCGACACCACCTTTGGAGTCATAGAGATGTGCAGCGTGGAAACAGACCCTTTGGTCCAACTCATCCATGCTAATGAGATATCCTAACCTCATCTAGTCCCATTTGCCAGCACCCGGCCCATATCCCTCCAAACCCTTCCTATTCATATATCCATCCAGATGCCATTTAAATTTTGTTATTATATCAGCCTCCACCACTTCTTCTGGCAGCTCATTCCATACACGCACCACCCTCTGCTTGAACAAGTTGCCCCTTAGGTCCCTTTTAAATTTGCTCTGACCAATAATGGAAAGCATACTAAACTCCTTCTTCACTGTCCTATCTACCTACGACTCCATTTTCAAGAAATTATGAACCTGCACTTGAAGGTCTCTTTGTTCAGCAACACTCCTCAGAACCTTACTATTAAGTGTATAAGTCCTGCCCTGATTTGCCTTTCCAAAATGCAGTACCTTCCATTTATCTAAATTAAATTCCATCTGCCACTCCTTGGCCCTTTGGCCCATCTGATTAAGATCCCATTGTACTCTGAGATAACCTTCTTTGCTGTCCACTAAACCTCAAATTTTGGTGTCATCTGAAAACTTACTAACTATAACTCCTACGTTCACATCGAGATCCACCTGTGGATTCACCTCCACTCTCCACACGTCCTCAACTGTGACTTACCCAGCTCCTGCTCTGATTGACCAGAGTTTCACTGACTGACCCCAGTCCTGCACTGACTGACTCCAGTTTCCCTCTGACTGACCCCAGTCCCACTCTGACCGACCCCACTCCCACTCTGACCGACCCCAGTCTCACCCTGACTGACCCCAGGTTCCCTCTGACTGACCCCAGTCTCGCTCTGACTGACCCCAGTCTCGCTCTGACTGACCCCAGGTTCCCTCTGACTGATTTCAGTCCTTCTCTGACTGACCCCAGTCTCGCTCTGACTGACCCCAGTCTCGCTCTGACTGACCCCAGTCTCGCTCTGACTAACTCCAATCTCTCTCTGACTCACCCCAGTCTCGCTCTGACTGACCCCAGTATCGCTCTGACTGATCTCAGTCCTTCTCTGACTGACCCCAGTCTCCCTCTGACTGACCCCAATCTCACTCTGACTGACCCCAGTTGCGTTCTGACTGACCCTAGTCCTGCTCTTACTGACCCTAGACTCGCTCTTACTGACCCCACTCTCATTCTGACTGACCCCAATCTCACTCTGACTGACACCTGCCCTACTCTTACTGACCACAGTCTCGTTCTGACTGACCCCAGTCTCATTCTGAGTCAAGGTTAGAGTGGTGTTGGAAAAGCACAGCAAGTCAGGCAGTATCCGAGGAGCAGAAAAATTGACGTTTCGGGCAAAAGCCCTTCATCAGGAATGGCTCCTGCCCAAAACATCGATTCTCCTGCTCCTCGGATGCTGCCTGACCAGCTGTGCTTTTCCAGCACCACTCTAATCTTGACTCTGATCTCCAGCATCTGCAGTCCTCACTTTTGTCCCACTTTGACTGACCCCAATCTCGCTCTGACTAACCCCAATCTCGCTCTGACTGACCCCAGTCCCGCTCTGACCTCAGTCTCGCTCTGACTGACCCCAGTCCCACTCTGACTGACCCCAGTCCCACTCTGACTGACCCCAGTCCTGCTCTGACTGACCCCAGTCTCACTCTGGCTGAGCGAAAGTGAAGACTGCCGATGCTGGAGATCAGAGTCGAGAGTGTGGCGCTGGAAAAGCACGGCAGGTCAGGCAGCATCCGAGGAGCAAGAGGATCGACGTTTCTGGCAAAAGCTCTGACTAACCCCAGGCTCACTCTGACTGACCCCATCCCGCCCTGACTGACCCCAGTCCCCAGGTATTTATCTGGTAGCTCCTGCTGCTGATCAGCCCAGGTTTGCTCTGCTATGCGACTGTACTGTTAATCCAGCCATGTGAATATATCTCACCCATTATCTTTTCCTTCTCTCCCTTGTTCCCTCACATATCCTTCTCCTTTCCCATTAAATGTATCCATATAAATGTATGTGATCACTTTTCTTACTACCATATTATGTTGATGGAGACAGGCAGCAGTAATTTAAAGTCACTTCTTGTGTCTTAACCAAGGTGTAGAGAGATACATCACCAGCTCAGCAAAAACTGAAGCCCAGAGTAATAAATACACAGGGAACATTGCAGTTTTATTTTTAGTTACTTGTCAAGAAACCAAAATAAACACAGAGCTGAACTTGAACATGGAATAACTATAAAAAATAGGACCAGCCCCCATCAAAACGATAGCATCTAATGCCTCAACAAATCCACTAAGTGGAGAAATATAGAGCACCTAAGCAGCTCAAAGCTTATCTCATAAATGCATGTCATCATAGGTGTTAATGTCTAGCAAGAACTCTGTTTGAAGTCAGTGTAGCCTGATCTGGTGAGGTTCATTATAGAGTATTAATGTAGTGGGACATTTACTCTGGATCTAAATAGTGTTGCCACACGGAGAGTCACATCGAGTAATACATCAAGAAACAGGCCCTTCAGCCCAACTCATCCATGTTGACCAGGTATCCTATACTGAACTAGTCCAATTTGCCTGCATTTGGCCCATATTCCTGTAAGTCTTTCCTACCCATGTATTTCTTTTAAATGTTGTAATTGTACCCACCTCTACTACCTCCTCTGGCAGCTTATTACATATACACACCACGCTCGGCATGAAAAAAGTATCCCTCAGCTCCCTTTTAAATCTTTCCCCTCTCACCTTATGTCCTCTAGTTTTGGATCCCCCTACTATGGGGAAATGACCTCGGCTATTCACCTCATCTATATCCCTCGTAATATTATAAACCTTTATAAGGTTACCCCTCACCCTCCTGCACTCCAGGGAAAACAGTCCCAACCTAAACAACCTCTCCTTATAATTTAAACCTTTCAGTCTCCTTAACATCCTTGTAAATTTGTTTTGCACCTTTTCCAGTTTAATAACAGCCTTCCTACAGTAGGCTGACCAAAATTGTACCCAGTACTCCAAATGTGGCCTTACCAGTGTCTTATACAGCTGTATCATGACCTCCCAACTTCTGTACTCAATGCTCTGACCAATGAAGGTAACCATTCCAAATGCCTTCTTCACCGCCCTGTCTACCTGTGATGCCCCTTTCAAGGAGCTATGTACCTGCATATCCAGGTCTCTTTGTTCAACAAAACTCCCCAGGGCCCTATCACTAACTGTGTAAGTCCTGCTCTGGTTTGTTTCACCAAAATGCAACACCTCACATTTATCTGAATTAAACTCCATCTACCATTCTTTGGCCCACTGGCCCAGGTGATCAAGATCCACTTGGGAAATATTTAATGAGGCAGCTTTGAGGAGATGTATCTAAACTGTGCTGTAAGTGACCTGAAAGGATGGAACAGGGTCATGTCTTCTCTGTAACCCTAACCTCTCTCTCTCTTTATTCCATTCTCTCCTTCCGTTTGTGGATCACCCAATCTCTAGTTTATAAAGCATCTTGACTCTCTTCCCCTCCTCTGGTGAAGATACTATAATTAGCTTTAAGCTTACTGGTTTGTCTGTCTCTCCTGACCTTTGCACTCTCCTCCAGACCCACAATCCTCCGTGATATGTGTGCCCCTCTGTTTCTGGTCTCTACAGCACCTTCAATTGTAATTGCTTTACCATTGGTCGCTATGCCTTTTATTGACACAGAGGCCGTGGTTGTTGTTGGCTAGTCCAGTATTTGTTGTCTGTCTCTAATTGTCCTTGAACTATGTGAATTGCTAGGCCATTTTAAATGGTCAGTTGAGAGGCAACCACATTGCTGTGGGTCTAAAGTCACATTTAGGCCAGATCAGGTAAGGATGGGCATTGTAAAATATGGGGCAGTATAAAATTTGGCACTGAACAGCATAAGGACAGCTGGCCAATAACTGGCTTAAAGTCTTCAAACATTCGATCGAAAGAGGAAAGAAAGGTGAAGAGGTGTTTGGGGGAAATTCTGGAGCTGAAGCAGCTGAAGGTACAGCCAGCATTGGTGGAGCAATTAAAATCATTCCTATGAATGAGGAGGAGTAGGCCATTCAGCCCCTCTAGCCTGCTGCACCATTCAGTAAGATCATGACAGATTAGATTATAGCTTCAACTCTACACATTTGAGACGAGTTGTGTTTTGACTCACTTACTGCAGTCACCCACAGCTGTAGGGAGAGCAGCAAGAACAACTTTGAATTACTAATGCACCATAAAAAATTGAATGAGTTGCTGTCTCGCTGGATGGGTGTACAATCATGATAGTCTGATCTGTGTGACATGATATCATCCTTATAGGATTCTAAACACCAAAGAGATAGGAGGATATTTGATTCTGGTTTGGACGTGACCCAGTAATGATAGAATGAATGGCTTAGATTTTCGGGAAGTCACGTCGAATCGGGTGGGTGGGTGTGATTCGATTCCAGGATTCCCTTCCCATTTCCAGGACTTCCTCCCAGGGTCGGGCATTGCGTGCCCATGCTGCACTTCCACATTTGCCAGCTCTGGGCAGGATTGGTGATTCAGCATGCCCACCACCCTCCTCTCCTGTCTCAATGTTAATGGAGCCATCTGATGAGCAGGCATGGTTCACACCACCCCAGAGGCTTTATGAACCAGCTTAGCCCTGAGCAGAATGCCCCTTTATCCCCCTCAAAAAAAGGATGTTGAGGTTTCTCTTTGAAGAATATCTCCCTGATCTTCTCATAAAGTTGTCAATTTACCACAGGCACCTAAAGACCTACTAGCAAAACCTCCATACATCAGACTTCACAAATCTTAGTCTTGACCACATAAACATCCAGACATTGGGGAAAAAAAACTATTCAAAGAAAGACAAGTTATTACAAGACAATAAAGATGTCAGTCAGGCAAGACTATCACTCCCCTGAAAGATGGATCAATTTATCCCACAAACTAAATCTGTTAATCAGTCTCGGAGCTTATGTTGAAAAATGTGGCGCTGGAAAAGCACAGCAGGTTTGGCAGCATCCAAGGAGCAGGAGAGTTGACATTTCGGGCATAAGCCCTTAATCAAGCCCTTCATCAATATTCCTGATGAAGGGCTTATACCCGAAATATTGACTGTCCTGCTGTTCAGATGCTACCTGACCTGCTGTGCTTTTCCAGCACCTCACTTTTCAACTCTGACTTCCAGCATGTGCAGTCCTCACTTGCTCTTAGTCTCGGAGCTTAGCCAAGCATTCATGATGAGGCAACTGTATCAACAACAAAACAATGAATAACTGGTCCAACGTCCCAATAAATGGAGATGGAACCATGTAACATGTCCGCTTGCCCACCTGTCTACCTCCATTGCCAACTTGTGCCCATCTCCAGCCCATAGTCATCTTCCTGACATGAAAATAGGACAGACAGGCATCTCCAGGATGGAGGGAACATCACAGGGTTGGGAAAGCTTCTGACTCTGGATATCTACCTCCTTGACAAACATATGGCACTGAGAGTTTGCATTTATATAGCACCTTTGATGTTACACCATTATGCCAATCTGTTTCATTAGACAAACATTCACCACTGAGCCAAAATAGATATCAAGGGAGGTGACCAAGAGTTTGGTAAAACTTCTAAGAAATGGCTTAAAAAGAGGTGAGGGAGACAGAGGTTTAGTGATGGAATTTCAATGCTTGTTTCTTCAAGGGCTGGAGGATATCTACTGGAGCAAAGAAAGTGGGGGACATTCAAGAGGCATGAGTTGTAGGAATGTAGCTATTTGAAAGGACTATAGGTCTGAGAAGGGACAAAAATTTGAAAGAACGAAGCTTCAGAAAGATAAAAATACAATGTCAAAGGCCATAAAATCAGATATTGTTACTTAGAGTTTATAGTGAAGAATCAGGCCATTTGGCCCAAAAGTTTCACACAACTCTCCTTCCATTGTAATTTCTCCCTAAATTTCCTACCTAGTTTTCATTCAAATGCATTTCCTGAACTTGTGGTAGTGAACTCCACAATCTAACCACTTGCTGTAAAGAAGATTTTGCTGAGTTACTTATTGAATTTGATCATGGATATCTTGACATTGTCCTCACCTCTCCCAAAATTTTCACTTTGCTTGTCCTATTGAATCCCTTCATATTTCGAGAAAACCTGTATCAGGTCACCACTCAGCCTTCTCTCCCCTCGACAAAATAGCCTCAGTGTCTCTCCCCCTGAAAGCTTTAAGTTTTTTGTTGTAGACGTCAACCTGTCCCAAGCTTGTTACATGGAGCAGGTGGGACTGGAAGTGGGTACTGCAAATGCTGGAGATTAGAGTCAAGATTAGAGTGGTGCTGGAAAAGCACAGCAGGTCAGACAGTATCTGAGGAGCAGGAAAAATCAACAAAATCCTGATGAAGGCCTTTTTTTCCCAGCACCACTCTAATCTTGACTATACTACCGCTACACCACAAGAACCTATCTGAATAGTAGCACCTCCCATATCTGGTATCATCTTGCAAATCTTAATTGCACAATCTGCAATGCTTTACAAAATGTAGAATATTCTTGGGCAGTATTAGTATTCTGCTTCCAGTCCATGTAGCATGTTTAGTTGCCCTTGGTGCTAAAATTAGTTTTCGAATGAATATGTTGCAATGACTAATTTTGCTGTTCCGTTTGGTAAATTAATTTGAATCTATTAGCCAGCTTGTAAAATAAAATGCACAGCTTTTTGAATCAAAGAACTAACAAAGTCATCTCACATTAATTTATTAAGTAATCGTGCGTTAACATCACTTACAGTAATTTCCAACCTCTTTGTTTCCACATGTCCCAGACAGGTGTACAAATGTTCTAGATTGCTAGATTTATCTGCAAGGAGATGCCAAAGGAACTGATGAATAAATAATGGCTGCAGCTCACTGGGATCCTGTTATGAACAAGGACCTAATTGAGGCAATGTATCAACACAAGTTAAGGTTATGCCTGTCCAAAGTCAAACTGTACACCCAAAGAAAATCCCCTTTTATAAGCCACTACTTAAAACTTACCTTGGATCAAGCTGTTCTGTCATCTGCTAACAGAGTTCAGTGATAGGTTTGTGTCTGACAAATTACATTGAGATGATTTTCTAACATTAATGTTGCTCTATAAACACAAACTCTCTGTGCAGAGACTTTCATCAGAGACAGATGTTGGGAGATGGGAATTTTCCTGACCCTGCAATCTTTTCTTCATCCTGGGGGGTGGGGGGTGCGCCTTCTTGTTTTCATGCTGAATTGAGGGACTAACACAGCCTGGTCACACCCTTGGTGGTGCTGCCTTCCTCATGGAGCAAGACTAGGATTTTGGAAAGAAACTGAAAGAGACCTCCAAATCCATGACTGCCTTTGGTCTCCATCACTTCCTCTCCCCTAATCACCGACTACACCCCTCTCTCTGGCTAATGACTGAGGCTGAATTAGTCAACCCATAGTTCTAGACCCTGAAGTGAGCATCCAACCCCATATCAGCTCCATCACCAAGATTGTCATCTTCGAAAAGGTGCCTGTCTAGGCAGCTACTTCTTCACATTTGCTATTGGAACCCTTACCCATGCTTTTGTTACCTTTGAATTTGACTATTCCACTGGATTTTTCTCCTGGCCAGTCCCTCCTTCTCTCCTGTAGCATAATTTCATCTAGCACTTCCCATCTCCTAACATTTAAGGAAGGATTCAGTTTCATTGCAGCAAGTTCAGAGAAGTTTCACTGGGATGATCCTAGTATAGTGGAATTGTCTTACATGCAAAGGCTAAACAAGGATTCTACTCAGTGGAGTTTAGACAATTGAGAGGTGACCTCATTAAAACGTATTGGTTTCTTCAGGGAGTTGACAGGGTCAATGCTGAGAGATGTTTCCCCACACGGAAGAGTGTAGGACCAGAGGAATTTCTTTTCTCAGTGGGTTGGGTCTTTGGCAGTCCTTGCCACAGAGAGCTGTGTGTGTGTGTGTTGGGGTGGGGGCGGTGGTGTGGGGGAGGGTTAGAGTCCTCGTGTACACTTAAGGCTGAGATAGATTCTTGATCAGCTAGGGAATCAAAGTTTATGGGGAAAGGGCAGGAAAGTGAGGAATGTTGGATCAGCCATGATCCTGTTGAAGGGCAGAGCAAGCTCAGGGGGGTGATTAGCCTACTCCTGTTCCTATATCTTATGATCTCATGGTCTTATTAACTCATGGTAAACCCCATTCACCTATCCGTCCTGATCCATATGAGCTCAATTCTCAATTTTAAAATTCTCACCCTCGTTTCCAAATCTTAATTGCTTGTATTCCTTGCCATACCTTTTATGCAGTTGTGCAGCCTTTCTGAGGGTCTGTGCTGATGCCATTCCCAGCACTGATTTCCAGTTTCAGAAGTCTTTGCCACAGGCAGACCTTGGAGGTCCCACAAGAGGAAAAAGAAATGAGGAAACGTAGCTGCACACTAACTCTCTAATTAATTGTTGGGAATACCTGACTCCCTCTGCACCACAACATTCTGTAGTCTCTCTCACTGTTTGATTCATGTCCTGCACAAATTGTTTGCTTCATTTCACACTACACAATAATGACAACACATCATTCGACGCAAATCACTTTGGGATATCCCAGATGGTATCTGATAAAGACAAATACGGTTGGTCCCTCAATTTCCTAAGTGACTAATGATACAACATTATTAGGGACACAGGTCAGATACTGCCTATCCTTTTCCAAACCTTCACCGTCTCCCAGGGATGGGAAACTGCAAGAGACAGAGGGATATATGAAAATGTCAAAAGAAAATATCGGTGATGAAAACTGAATTTCTAATGCTAGATTTGGTGAATGAGTAAATATGAAAGAAGTAGATACAGAATCTGCATGATTAATATTGTAAGAGATTAGTATAAATTCTTGTGATTCGCAGCCTGCAGAACCAACAAATTGAATGATCAAGTAAGTGTTATCTGTGTTATTATCATGACTGGGCTCTGGGTGTCTTTGATAGGAGAGATTTGGAAACTATTTGCAGACATAGATTCATATAAATGTACAGCATGGAAACAGACCCTTCGGTCTAACTCGTCCATGCCAACCAGATATCCCAACCCAATCTAGTCCCACCTGCCAGCACCCGGCACATATCCCTCCAAACCCTTCCTATTCATATACTCATCCAGATGCCTCTTAAATGTTGCAATTGTACCAGCCTCCACCACTTCCTCTGGCAGCTCATTCCACACATGCACCACCCTCTGCGTGAAAAAGTTGCCCCATGGGTCTCTTTTATATCCTTCCCCTCTCACCCTAAACCTATACCCTCTAGTTCTGGACTCCCCTAGCCTAGGGAAAAGACCTTGTCTATTTATCCTATCCATGCCCCTCATGATTTTGTAAACCTCTAAAAGGTCACCCCTCAGCCTCTGACGTTCCAGGGAAAACAGCCCCAGCCTGTTCAATCTCTCCCTATAGCTCAAATCCTCCAACCCTGGCAACATGCTTCTGAATCTTTTCTGAACCCTTTCAAGTTTCACAACATCTTTCCAATTGGAAGGAGACCAGAATTGCACGCAATATTCCAAAAGTGACCTAACCAATGTCCTGTACAGCCGCAACATGACCTCCCAACTCCTGTACTCAATACTCTGACCAATAAAGGAAAGCATACCAAACGCCTTCTTCACTATCCTATCTACCTGTGACTCTACTTTCAAGGAGCTATGAACCTGCACTCCAAGGTCACTTTGTCCAGCAACATTCCCTAGGACCTTACCATTAAGTGTATAAGTCCTGCTCTTATTTGCTTTCCTAAAATGCAGCACCTCACATTTATCTAAATTAAACTCCATCTGCCACTCCTCAGCCCATTGGCCCATCTGAGCAAGATCCTGTTGTAATCTGAGGTAACCTTCTTCATTGTCCACTACACCTCCAATTTTGGTGTCATCTGCAAACTTACTAACTATACCTCTTATGCTCACTACCAAATCATTTATAAAAATGATGAAAAGTAGTGGACCCAGCACCGATCCTTGTGGCACTCCACTGGTCACAGGCCTCCAGTCTGAAAAACAACCTTCCACCACCACTTTCTGTCTGCTATCTTTGAGCCAGTTCGGTATCCAAATGGCTAGTTCTCCCTGTGCTCCGTGAGATCTAACCTTGCTAACCAGTCTCCCATAGGGAACCTAGCCAAATGCCTTACTGAAGTCCATATAGATGGTGTCGACCATTCTGCCCTCATCAATCCTCTTTGTTACTTCTTCAAAAAACGTAATCATCTTTATGAGACATGATTTCCCACGCACAAAGCCATGTTGATAATCCCTAATCAGTCCTTGCCTTTCCAAATACATGTACATCCTGTCTCAGGATTCCCTCCAACAAATTGCCTACCACCAACATTGGGCTCACTGGTTTATAGTTCCCTGGTTTGTGCTTACCACTTTTCTTAAATAGTGGCACCACGTTAGCCAACCTCCAGTCTTCCAGCACCTCACCTGTGACTATTGATGATACAAATATCTCAGCAAAGGGCCCAGCAATCACTTCCCTAGCTTCCCACAGAGTTCTATCTTCTGCACTGTTATGCTTCTGTGATGTCTGTGATTCATTCTGGTGCAAAGAGTTGAACATTGAATATTTATAGGATCGACAAGATAGAGTTTTAGAGGAATTCGTCAGAACCTTTAAGTCTCAGGTTCTAGCTACCAGTGGATCTGACATCACTTGACATCACTGATGATGCACTCCAAAAGTCAGTGCCATAGCTGTTAACCCCCTACACTCCATAATCTTACAGTAAGGGATACTGGAACCATGGGAACATAGGAAAGGGAGTAGACCTTTCAGCCCCTCCAGCCTGTTCCACCATTTAATAAGATCATGGCTGATCTGTGGCCTAACTCCATAAAGCGTGGCCCATATCCCTTAATATTTCTGCTTAACAAAATATTTAATTTCTGACTTAACATGAACAACGGATCCAACATTGCCGTTTGTGGAAGAGAGTTTATCTTCCTTTGTGTGTAGAAGAGCTACATAACATGCCTCCTGAACAGTCTGGCTCTATTTCTCAGACCACGCCCCCTTGTTCTAGAATCCCCAACCAGTGGAAATAATTTATCTTTATCTACCATGGCTTTCCCTCTTAATATCTTGAAGACTTCTAAATCTTCCCTTAATCTTCTAAATTCTAGAGAAAAAAGGCCTAATATAGGAAGGATGTGAAAGCTTTAGGGAGGGTGCAGAGTAGATTTCCCAGGATGCTGCCAGGACTGGAGGACATGTCTTATGAAGAAAGATTGGGGGAGCTAAGACTTTTCTCGTTGAAGCAAAGAACGATGAGAAGTGACTTGATAGAAATGTACGAGATGATGAGAGGCATAGATAGAGTGGATAGCCGGAGACGTTTTCCCAGGGCAGAAATGGCTATCATGAGCGGGCATAATTTTAAGGTGATTGGGGGAAGGTTTAGTGGAGATGTCAGAGATAGGTTCTTTGCACAGAGAGTGGTGGGTGTGTGGAATGCACTGCCAGTGGTGGTAGTAGAGTCAGATACGTTTGGGACATTTAAGCGACTCTTGGATAGGCACATGGAAAATAGTACAATGAAGGGTATGTAGGTTAGCTTGACCGTAGAGTAGGATAAAAGGCAGGCACAACATCGAGGGCCAAAGGGCCTGTCCTATGTTGTATTGTTCTATGTTCAATGTAACCTCTCCTCATAACCTCTGAAGTCCAGGTATCATTTTTGTTAACCTATGTTCTACTTCCTTCAAGGCCAATGTATCCTTCCAAAGTTGTGGTGCCCAGATCTGCTCACAGTACTCCACGGGATAGAGCAAGAGACCATAGAGAGGTCATCAGATCACAAAAGAGCACTATTGTTATACCAGATCAACCAGAGGCCATGTCCTTGAAATGACTAATATCAGAACGAGGGAGTAGAGAGAGTGGTGGAACTGCATTCTAACCTCCCACAGGCTTAGCACCATGTGTTGGAATACTGTCCCAATGTGTTTGAAACCGGCTTGTGGGTCAGTGAAGGTGGGGTGCAGGGGTGGTGTAGAGATTTGGAAGAAATTAAAATCTGGCTGTTTGGATGACTCGGGGTTTATGCAAGGAAGACTAAGTAGAATTGCAGTGGAATTATTCAGTCTGTAGGCAACAGATTACTGAATAAAAATTTCAGTAACAGAGGAGCTGAATTAATGGCCTGAACCCTCCAGGAATGTACCTGTGGGATTGCTGTTCCTGCTATGTCATTCTTCCACCCTGACTGATGCCATAGTTCCTCCTGGCTCTGTGGAAATGCAGAATGAACCGTAAATAAGAATCCTTCCTCGGGGCATTAGGGAAACCAAACACAAGAATCTCACAGCACCCCAGATCATAATTGTTTGAAATAGCCATGCACCAGTCAGCTGTGAGCAATTGTAAAGTCATTTAACTCCACAAGCACAAGGGAGGGGACAGCCACAAGACTAGCCTCTGCACAGAGGCTTGTGGCTGGGGAGGGCATGTGGAGTAGGTATGCAGGAGCATGGAAGGCCCTGGTGTTCCTGGGAATGTTTGGGAGGGTAGGGGGAGATGTAGCAGAATGAATCATTCAAGGTAAGAGAATAAGGGGCCAAAAGGCCTCTTATTCTGTTCTGCCTGCAGGACCTTCGGTTCATCTGTATCTCAAATGAGATTGCTCTTCGAAAATATCCCTTACAGATTTTAAGGATGTTCCTGATGACTGGGGAGTCCAGAACGAGGAGTCACAGTTTAAGGCTGCTCGGCAGACCATCTTGGACTGAGATGAGGAGAAATTTCTTCATCCCGAGTGTGGTGACCTTCCGGAATTCACTGCCACAGAAAGCGGTTGAAGCCAAAATATTGAAAGTTTTCAATAAGTTAGATATAGTTCTCAGGTCTAAAGGTTTGAGGAGAAAGTGGGAACAGGAGACTGAGTTGGATGATCAGCCATGGTTACATTGAATGAGTGGCAGGTTCGAAGGGCTGACTGGCCTCCTCCTGCTCCTATTTTCTATGTTTTATAATGCACAGAAGAAAGGGTAAGCTGAATCCACCCTACAGAGTGGCAACTGTAATACAAGAGATGAATATGAAGATTTTATAAAGAATGAATGCAAAACCATGTTGTTTTTTCCACAATAAAAAAAATGTCCCTCACTCTCCTGTAACCATCAATGGCTGCCAACCGCAAGGCTTGGCCGAGTACATTTAGCACTCCCGGAAAAGCTGCTCTTCATAAATAATGATGGTGCACTGAATAAAATAAAGCAATTATAATGCGAAATGCCTACAAGTGAAAATTAATTTTGAAGACTACCTGTGTCCAACTTTGTGATCTCAGTTCTTGGGTTAACGGCAATGGAAGTGAGGAGGAAGGTTGTTGTGGAGCCTTTGTGTTTGAACAGAAGGGTTTTATAATAGGCCACACTACAGGAATTGTGAATTTTAATTGGAATGGGAAAGTGGGAAAACGAGAAAGCCAAAGCTCTGAGTTTGGGAAGGTCCTGCAGTTGACACACTGTCCGAGATATTGAGCTTCACGTTATCAGAAAGATATTGAGAGTTTTTGAGGACACAACACAGAGTTACGAAGAGGTTGCCTGGGATGAAGAAGTAAATTGGGCCAATACTGTGTGGCGATATAGTAGAAGCAACTAAAATGACGAAATTAGTTGATTGGTACACATTGCTTCTGATTGTTGAGTAGACTTCAACAAAGGAGGCGATGGACAAGTGATGAAAGGCAACCGAGAGAGCGAAGAGAAACAAAGGGGCAAAATTTTAAAGTGGAAGGCAGGAAGTTAGAGGAGATTTGAGGAAAAGAAACTTTTCACTCAGAGGATGATGGGAATCTGGAATGTGCTGCCTGGGCGGGTAGTTGAGGAAACCTCACAGTTTTAAAAAGTATTTGAGATGAGCACTTGAGGTGTCATAAAATTCAGGGCTATGGGCCCAGTGCTGGGAAGTGGGACTAGTGTAGGTGGCAGTGTATCTTTGGCGGTACAGACTCCATGGCTGGAGGGACGCTGTGGTACTACATCTTTCTATGTTTTTTCACATGCAGAGAGATCAGTGTGACCATGGAGCTCAGGCTAAAGTTCATGGTCCGGCTGAACATTGCATAAAAGGCAGTGATTTTTAATGCTCATTATGATTTTGTTTGTGCGTGAGAGTGAGTGAGAGAGAGAGTGTGTGTGTGTGTGTGTGTGAGAGAGTGTAAATGTGTGTGTTTGTGCGAGAGTGTGAAAGTGTGTGTGAGTGTGAAAATGTGCATGTGTGTGTTAGTGTAAAAGTGTCTGTGTGAGAGTGTGAGTGAGTGAGTGAGCATTTTTGAGTTTTTAATGAAGGAGAAAATCCCCAGCCTGTTTCCTTACACAGTTAAACAGAAGAGGCAGTGGTGTGCACAATAGTAGGCCTTGGTGTCTCTTTGCTCCTCTCTCTTTATTGTGCAGATCAAATAGCTTGTTGGTATTTTTTGTTTTCCAGACCAACTCCATGGCGGGCTGCGGAGATTTGTGCATGACCCAAATGAGAGGGGATCAGCAGCAGCAGCAGCAGCGCTATGGGGTACGATCCTATCTGCACTTATTCTATGAGGACTGCACTGGCTCAATGCTGGAGGATGATGAACCAGATGAGCTGAACAGGCAGCGCTCCTCCAGTGGCTGGCGGTCAGCCCTCTGGAAGGTAAGATGCTTCGTTAGAATGTGCTCCATCTGACCCCAATATAGCATCATCAACAATTTGCGGTTAACACAGGGAAATGCCCCAGGGTACGTCCACATCCAAGTGATGCATCATCTGAGATACTAGAAGGACCCATCAAAAGCGTGCTCAGAGAGATAGATTTGACAGAGCCTGTCAAAGGAGAAGAGTGATAAGCAGCAACGCAAAAAGGCTTTGGAAAGAATTCCAGGACTTGGACCCTGGGTGAAAGCACAACCGATGTTGGTGGAGTAGCTGAACTCAGATGTGCAAGCAACCTGAGTTAAGGTGCTCCTTAAAACATACATCTTTGTCCAAGTTAGTGACTTCTGTGGCCTGGTGCTTTGATACAGCTAACCTTTAATGGTGCCACATTCAACTACGCTGTTGTCATCATTGTACAAACGCTGTTACTGTCTCAGTTCTCTTCTAGGATTGAGACACAGGCACACATGCACACAGGTGGATATACGCACACTTACTTGGAGGCTGACACAGACACTCACGCATAGGCAGATACACATTAACACAGTTGGCAGACATACACAGGCAGATACAGAATAATACAGGCAGGTAGACACACACAGAAACACATGCATGGGCAGATACACATTAACACAGGCAGATACACATTAACACAAGCAGACAGACACACAGGCAGATACACATTAACACAGGCAGGCAGATTCACATTAACACAGGCAGACAGACACACACAGAAACACACACAGAGGCAGATACACATTAATACAGGCAGACAGACACACATAGGCAGATATACATTAACACAGGCAGGCAGACATACACAGACACAAGCAGAAACACATCAACATGGGCAGACAGACACACACAGAAACACACACACACAGGCAGATACAATTAACACAGGCAGACTGACACACATAGGCAGATACACATTAACACAGGCTGGCAGACACAGGCAGATATACATTAACACAGGCAGACAGACACACACAGAAACACACACACAGGCAGAAACACATTAACACAGGCAGGCAGATACCCACAGACACAAGCAGATACACATTAACACAGGCGAACACACACACAGGCAGATACACATTAACACAGGCAGGCAGACACATACAGAAACACACACACAGGCAGATACACATTAACAAGGGCAGGCAGACACACACACACAGAAACACACACACAGGCAGATACACATTAACACAGGCAGGCAGACACACACAGACGCAGGCAGATACACATTGACACAGGCATACAGACACACAGAAACACACACGCAGGCAGATACACATTAACACAGGCAGGCAGACACACACAGAAATACACACACAGGCATATACACATTAACACAGGCAGGCACACACAGGCAGATACACATTAACACAGGCAGACGGACACACAGACACAGGAAGATACATATTAACAGGCAGGCAGTTACACACAGACACACACAGGCAGATACACATTGACACAGGCAGGCAGACACACACAGAAACACACACACAGGCAGATACACATTGACACAGGCAGGCAGACACACACAGAAACACACAAACATGGGCAGGCAGACACACACAGAAACACACACACATGCAGATACACATTAACACAGGCATTCAGAAACACACATGCACAGGCAGATACACATTAACACGGGTAGGCAGACACACACAGAAACACACAGGCAGATACACATTGACACAGGCAGGCAGACACACACAGAAACACACACACATGCAGATACACATTAACACAGGCAGAAGATACACACAGAAATACACACACAGGCAGATACACATTAACACAGGCAGGCAGACACACACAGGCAGATAATCAATAACACAGGCAAGCAGACACACACAGGCAGATGCACATTAACACGGGCAGGCAGACACACACAGAAACACACACACACAGGCAGATACACAATAACACAGGCAGGCAGACACACATGCACAGGCAGATACACATTAACATGGGCAGGCAGACACACACACACACAAACACACACACACAGGGAGATACACATTAACGCAGGCAGGCAGACACACACACATAGGCAGATACACATTAACATGGGCAGGCAGCCACACACAGAAACACACACAGGCAGATACACATTAACACGGGCAGGCAGATACACACAGAAACACACACAGAGGCAGATACACATTAATACAGGCAGACAGACACACATAGGCAGATATACATTAACACAGGCAGGCAGACATACACAGACACAAGCAGAAACACATCAACATGGGCAGACAGACACACACAGAAACACACACACACAGGCAGATACAATTAACACAGGCAGACTGACACACATAGGCAGATACACATTAACACAGGCTGGCAGACACAGGCAGATATACATTAACACAGGCAGACAGACACACACAGAAACACACACACAGGCAGAAACACATTAACACAGGCAGGCAGATACCCACAGACACAAGCAGATACACATTAACACAGGCGAACACACACACAGGCAGATACACATTAACACAGGCAGGCAGACACATACAGAAACACACACACAGGCAGATACACATTAACAAGGGCAGGCAGACACACACACACAGAAACACACACACAGGCAGATACACATTAACACAGGCAGGCAGACACACACAGACGCAGGCAGATACACATTGACACAGGCATACAGACACACAGAAACACACACGCAGGCAGATACACATTAACACAGGCAGGCAGACACACACAGAAATACACACACAGGCATATACACATTAACACAGGCAGGCACACACAGGCAGATACACATTAACACAGGCAGACGGACACACAGACACAGGAAGATACATATTAACAGGCAGGCAGTTACACACAGACACACACAGGCAGATACACATTGACACAGGCAGGCAGACACACACAGAAACACACACACAGGCAGATACACATTGACACAGGCAGGCAGACACACACAGAAACACACAAACATGGGCAGGCAGACACACACAGAAACACACACACATGCAGATACACATTAACACAGGCATTCAGAAACACACATGCACAGGCAGATACACATTAACACGGGCAGGCAGACACACACAGAAACACACAGGCAGATACACATTGACACAGGCAGGCAGACACACACAGAAACACACACACATGCAGATACACATTAACACAGGCAGAAGATACACACAGAAATACACACACAGGCAGATACACATTAACACAGGCAGGCAGACACACACAGGCAGATAATCAATAACACAGGCAAGCAGACACACACAGGCAGATGCACATTAACACGGGCAGGCAGACACACACAGAAACACACACACACAGGCAGATACACAATAACACAGGCAGGCAGACACACATGCACAGGCAGATACACATTAACATGGGCAGGCAGACACACACACACAGAAACACACACACACAGGGAGATACACATTAACGCAGGCAGGCAGACACACACACATAGGCAGATACACATTAACATGGGCAGGCAGCCACACACAGAAACACACACAGGCAGATACACATTAACACGGGCAGGCAGATACACACAGAAACACACATAGGCAGATACACATTAACACAGGCTGGCAGACACACACAGAAACACACAGGCAGATACACATTAACACAGGCAGGCAGACACATGCAGAAATACAGACACACAGGCAGATACACATTAACACAGGCAGGCAGACACACAGAAATACACACACAGGCAGATACACATTAACACAGACAGGCAGACACACAAACACACACACACAGGCAGATACACATTAACTTGGGCAGGCAGACACACACAGAAACACACAGGCAAATACACATTAACACAGGCAGGCAGACACACACAGAAATACATACACACAGGCAGATACACATTAACACAAGCAGGCAGACACACACGCAGAAATACACACACAGGCAGATACACATTAACACAGGCAGGCAGACACACACAGAAACAGACACACACAGGCAGATAACAATAACACAGGCAGGCAGACACACATGCACAGGCAGATACACATTAATATGGGCAGGCAGACACACACACAGAAACACACACACAGGGAGATACACATTAACACAGGCAGGCAGACACACACACAGCAACACACACACATACAGGCAGATACACATTAACACAGGCAGACACACACAGGAATACACAAACAGGCAGATACACATTAACACAGGCAGACCGACACACAGAAATACACACACAGGCAGATACATATTAACACAGGCAGGCAGACACACACGCAGAAACACACAGGCAGATACACAATAACACAGGCAGGCAGACACACACAGAAACACACACACAGGCAGATACACAATAACACAGGCAGGCAGACACACATGCACAGGCAGACACACATTAACATGGGCAGGCAGACACACACAGAAATGCGCACACACAGGCAGATACACATTAACACAGGCAGGCAGACACACACGCAGAAACACACACACACAGGCAGATACACAATAACACAGGCAGGCAGACACACAGAATCACACACACACAGGCAGATACACATTAACACTGGCAGGCAGACACACACAGAAATACACACATACAGGCAGACACACATTAACACGGGCAGGCAGACACACACGCAGAAACACACACACACAGGCAGATACACAATAACACAGGCAGGCAGACACACATGCACAGGCAGATACACATTAACATGGGCAGACAGACACACAGAAATACACATGCACAGGCAGATACACATTAACACGGGCAGGCAGACACACAAGCAGAAACACACACACACAGGCAGATACACAATAACACAGGCAGGCAGACACACACAGAAACACACACACACAGGCAGATACACCTTAACACAGGCAGGCAGACACACACAGAAATACACACACACAGGCCGATACACATTAACACAGGCAGGCAGACACACACAGAAATACACACACACAGGCAGATACACATTAACACGGGCAGGCAGACACACACACAGAAACACACACACACACACAGGCAGATACACATTAACACAGGCAGGCAGACACACACAGAAACACACACACACAGGCAGATACACATTAACATGGGCAGGCAGACACACGCAGAAACACACGCACAGGCAGATACACATTAACACAGGCAGGCAGACACACACAGAAACACATGCACACAGGCAGATACACAATAACACAGGCAGGCAGACACACATGCACAGGCAGATACACATTCACATGGGCAGGCAAACACACACACAGAAACACACACACAGGGAGATACACATTAATACAGGCAGGCGGACACATACAGAAATACACACACACAGGCAAATACACATTAACACGGGCAGGCAGACACACATGCAGAAACACACACACAGGCAGATACACATTAACACAGGCAGGCAGACACACACAGAAACACACACACACACACAGGCAGATACACATTAACACAGGCAGGCAGACTCACACAGAAATACACACACACAGGCCGATACACATTAACACAGGCAGGCAGACACACACAGAAATACACACACACAGGCAGATACACATTAACACGGGCAGGCAGACACACACACAGAAACACACACACACACACAGGCAGATACACATTAACACAGGCAGGCAGACACACACAGAAACACACACACACAGGCAGATACACATTAACATGGGCAGGCAGACACACGCAGAAACACACGCACAGGCAGATACACATTAACACAGGCAGGCAGACACACACAGAAACACATGCACACAGGCAGATACACAATAACACAGGCAGGCAGACCCACATGCACAGGCAGATACACATTCACATGGGCAGGCAAACACACACACAGAAACACACACACACACACAGGCAGATACACATTAACACAGGCAGGCAGACACACACAGAAACACACACACACAGGCAGATACACATTAACATGGGCAGGCAGACACACGCAGAAACACACGCACAGGCAGATACACATTAACACAGGCAGGCAGACACACACAGAAACACATGCACACAGGCAGATACACAATAACACAGGCAGGCAGACACACATGCACAGGCAGATACACATTCACATGGGCAGGCAAACACACACACAGAAACACACACACAGGGAGATACACATTAATACAGGCAGGCGGACACATACAGAAATACACACACACAGGCAAATACACATTAACACGGGCAGGCAGACACACATGCAGAAACACACACACAGGCAGATACACATTAACACAGGCAGGCAGACACACACAGAAACACACACACACACACAGGCAGATACACATTAACACAGGCAGGCAGACTCACACAGAAATACACACACACAGGCCGATACACATTAACACAGGCAGGCAGACACACACAGAAATACACACACACAGGCAGATACACATTAACACGGGCAGGCAGACACACACACAGAAACACACACACACACACACAGGCAGATACACATTAACACAGGCAGGCAGACACACACAGAAACACACACACACAGGCAGATACACATTAACATGGGCAGGCAGACACACGCAGAAACACACGCACAGGCAGATACACATTAACACAGGCAGGCAGACACACACAGAAACACATGCACACAGGCAGATACACAATAACACAGGCAGGCAGACCCACATGCACAGGCAGATACACATTCACATGGGCAGGCAAACACACACACAGAAACACACACACAGGGAGATACACATTAATACAGGCAGGCGGACACATACAGAAATACACACACACAGGCAAATACACATTAACACAGGCAGGCAGGCACACACAGAAACACACACACACACAGGCAGATACACATTAACACAGGCAGGCAGACTCACACAGAAATACACACACACAGGCCGATACACATTAACACAGGCAGGCAGACACACACAGAAATACACACACACAGGCAGATACACATTAACATGGGCAGGCAGACACACACACAGAAACACACACACACAGGCAGATACACATTAACATGGGCAGGCAGACACACACGCAGAAACACACGCACAGGCAGATACACATTAACACAGGCAGGCAGACACACACAGAAACACACACATACAGGCAGATACACATTAACACGGGCAGGCAGACACACACAGAAACACACACACACAGGCAGATACACTTTAACACGAGCAGGCAGACACACACAGAAACACACACACACAGGCAGATACACATTAACACAGGCAGGCAGACACACACAGGCAGATAATCAATAACACAGGCAGGCAGACACACACAGGCAGATACACAATATCACAGGAAGGCAGACACACACAGGCAGATGCACATTAACACAGGCAGACAGACACACAGAAACATTGACGCAGGCAGACAGACATATTCAGAAACACACATCGGCAGATAAACAGTCACTCATACGGAGTCACACACACATACTCAAAGTCCTGACCCCTTAAGTTGGAATTTCCAGATATATTCCCTTGGATATGAGGAACATGCTTGTTTTATATCCCTCTGAAAAGCAGGAATTAACATATATTGCTTGTTGAATGGATGGTCCCAGCAGGATTAAGGAAGTCAATAATTACATTGAGTTTACAACACAGAAACAGACCATTCAGTCCAAACTACTGTATGTTTCATGAGTCTCCTTGCACAGATACATAGGAGCGATTAAACCTGCTGAGTGGGCAAGATGTTTCAGTGCCTAAGTCTGTAGAATAATGCACCTTGGACCTGGCTCTTCATGGAGTGCAGAGTGTGTGAAGTGTCAGAGACTAGATTGTGTCCAGGACACCTGTACTTTCAGCCTTGGCTTTACATGACGACATGTTATTTAATCTGACAGACTGATTTTGCCTGTGCCTAGATTAGAGTGGTGCTGGAAAAGCACAGCAGGTCAAGCAGTATCCGAGGAGCAGGAAAATTGATATTTTGGGCAAAAGCCCTTCATCAGGAATAGAGGCAGGGTGCCTGCAGAGTGGAGAGATAAATGAGAGGGGGGTGGGGGTGGGCAGAAAGTAGCATAGAGTATAATAGCTGAATGGGGGTGGGGATGGAGGTGATAGGTCAGAGAGGAGGGTGGAGTGGATAGGTGGGAAGGAAGATATGCCGGTAGGACAGGTCATAGGGACGGTACTGAGCTGGAAGATTGGAGCTGGGGTGAGGTGGGGGAAGGGGAAATGAGGAAACTGGTGAAGTCCACATTGATGCCCTGTGGTTGAAGTGTTCCGAGGCAGAAGATGAGGCGTTCTTCCTCCAGGCGTCAGGTGGTGAGGGAGCGGCGGTGAAGGAGGCCCAGGACCTCCATGTCCTCGGTAGAGTGGGAGGAGGAGTTGAAATGTTGGGCCACAGGGCGGTCGGTTGATTGGTGCGGGTGTCCCGGAGATGTTCCCTAAAGCACTCTGCTAGGAGGCACCCAATCTCCCCAATGTAGAGGAGACCGCTTCGGGAGCAACGGATACAATAAATGACATTGGTGGATGTGCAGGTAAAACTTTGATGGATGTGGAAGGCTCCTTTGGGGCCTTGGATGGAGGTGAAGGAGGAGGGGTGGGCGCAGGTTTTGCAATTCCTGCAGTGGCAGGGGAAGGTGCCAGGATGGGAGGGTGGGTTGTTGGGGGGTCGTGGACCTAACCAGGTAGTCACAGAGGGAACGGTCTTTGCGGAAAGTGGAAAGGGGTGGGGAGGGAAATATATCCCTGGTGGTGGGGTCTATTTGGAGGTGGCGGAAATGTCGGCGGATGATGTGGCTTATGCGAAGGTTGGTAGGGTGGAAGGTGAGCACCAGGGGCGTTCTATCCTTGTTACGGTTGGAGGGATTGGGTCTGGGGGCGGAGGTGTGGGATGTGGACGAGATGCATTGGAGGGCATCTTTAACCATGTGGGAAGGGAAATTGTGATCTCTAAAGAAGGAGGCCATCTGGTGTGTTCTGTGGTGGAACTGGTCCTCCTGGGAGCAGGTACGGCAGAGGCGGAGGAATTGGGAATATGGGATGGCACTTTGCAGGAGGTAGAGTGGGAAGAGGTGTAATCCAGTTAGGTGTGGGAGTCGGTGAGTTTGTAAAACCTGATTTTGCTGTGCACCAGCTGAGGTGTGAATGGTGAGAGCAGACTGAGATTCAGGTCTACCCAGGAGCCCCTAAAAGAGTCAAAAAACTCCCTCACTTGAATTATTGCAGCAACCTTTCTTTGGTGGATCTAGGATCTCACCTAGGCCCCTCAACAGCAAGTGGCTTTTTGGAACTATTATAGACCTGCACTAAACTCTACTTCACAAACCATGACCAAACTATTTCTTCCTCACAACAGATTAGCATTTTAACATTTTAGAGTAGCTTGTTTTATCCACTGTGTTTTTCTAATTCTGGCCTCATTGGTATCAGTGACTTTAATCACTCCTCCATTGGTAGTCAGCTGTCTGAGTCCACTGCTAGAACTACCTCCCAAAACCTCTCTGCCTTGCTGTCCTCTACTTTGAGAATCTCCTTTAAATCAATCTTGTGGTCACCTCCTCTAATAACTCACTTGATCCCTGCAGCAATTGGAACAATCTGAGTTTGGGATCCCTGGTTGGCCCAGGTTAATAGCCCCAATCAGGGAATTCAAACTCAGTGAGATCCACCTGGCTAACCTGGTTCCAATCGCTACAATATCTTTATGTCAAACCCTGCCTACTGGTATTTGCTTTTGTGAAGTGCCTGGCAATGTTTTATTAAACTAAAGTTGGTATATTGAAGCAGAGAGTGGGAGGTGATGGCCAAATGATAATGTTATTGGGTGAGTAATTCAGAACCCCAGAAAATGTTCAGGGCGCATTGGTTCATTAAAAAACAGTGAAACATGAATTCACTTTTTAAAACACAAACTGCAGTTAAGAATATAATGGTCTCCAAAGAATCATTTATCAGGGGAAAACCCATCTGGTTCAATTAAAGCCCTTTAGGGAAGGAAATCTGAAGTTCTCACCTGGTCTGGCCTTTTTCTTTCATTCATTTATGCCACTGGCTGGGCCAGCATTTATTGCCTGTCCCTAGTTGCCCCTTGAGAAGGTGGTGTTGAGCTGCCGTCTTGAACCGCTGCAGTTCACTGCTCATCCTCAATGCCATCAGGGAGGGAATTCCAGCGACAGTGAAGGAACGACAATATATTTCCAAGTCAGGATGATGAGTGGCTTGGATGAGAACTTGATCTACATGTGACTCCAGACCTACAGCAGTACAGCTGAATCTTAAATGCCCTCTGGGCAATTTGGGATTGGTAAACAATGCAACCATCAATTCCTGTTGAAACAATGTAAGGAAAATGTGATTGTTATTTACCATTCCTACTCAGTTTTGCTCCTGATGTACTAAAGTGAGCTGTCTCTCAGTCAGTTCTATTTTAGAACACTGTAGACATTGCCTTTTAAATATTACATCAGCACAATTTATCTGACAAATTATTTCAGGCAACAAAACATGATGTGAAAATACAAATGGCTGTGTACAAACACACAGCGTTTATCATTCCAGGAAATGGTCATGAATCTGGGTAATTTTGTCTCTAAATAACTTATTGCTGGTACAATGAGTCTGTCAGATTCCAGGGGTTTGGGTCCAAACTTTCCTCATTCCTGAAGAAGGGCTTATGCCCGAAACGTCGATTCTCCTGTTCCCTGGATGCTGCCTGACCTGCTGCGCTTTTCCAGCAACACATTTTCAGCTGCTTTACTTCTATAGCCAGGTTTGCTATCCAAAGGGGTAGTTTCCTTCCCATCTTTATTCCCACTCATTAAGTCAATTTCCAGACTTGTGTTGAGTGTGGCTCTGCTTAGATTAAACCCATTCTCTGCAGAACCATCACAAAGGTTCATTCGTGTCCAGAGTTGAGTGAGTCTGTGCATGAGAATGTGTGTGTGTAGGTGTGTGAGTGTGCAAGTGTGCAAGTGTATAATAGTGTGTGTGTGTGTATTCATTGTCATAGAATCATAGAGATCTATAGCCTAGTGTGTGTGTGTATTCATTATCATAGAATCAAAGAGATCTACAGCCTTTCGGCCCATCACATCTGTGCCAGTCAAAAACAGCCATTTAACTATTCCAATCCCATTTTCCAGCTTTTGCCTATAACCTTGGGCACCTTGGCATCCCAAGTGCATATCTAAATACTTCTTAAATGTAATGAGGTGTTCTGCCTCTACCACCCTGACCAGCATTGAGTTCCAGTTTCCCACCACCCTCTGGGTGAATTGGTTTTTCCTCACATGTTCTCTAAACCACCTGTCCCTTCCCTTAAATATATCGTTCCGGTCATTGATAACTCCATCAAAGGGTAAGTTACTTCCTGTCTGCCCTATCCCTGCCCCTAACAATTTTATACATCTCGATCATGTTCCCTCTCAGTGTCCTCTGCTCAAGGGAAAACAACCCCAGACTGTCAAATCTTTCTACATTACTGAAACTCTCCAGACCAGGCAACGTACTGGGAAATCTCCTCTGCACCCTCTCCAATGCTATTCAAATCTTTCCTCCAAATCACTTTCTTCTGAACATGGGCCTCATTGTTAATCTCAGCCAGTCCGTTCATATGTGCAAGTACCATTTGCAGAAGTTTGTGTAAGTACATATATGAGAGTGTGAATGCGCAAATGTATGTGTGTGTGTGTCCATGCGAGTTTATACACAAGTGTGGGCATGTGAGAATTCATGCATGTTGTACACCAGAAAGCCAGGGTGAAAAACAATAAACCGGAGTTAAATCTTTATTTTTATAAGCATTTACTTACAAATGTACACATTACAAACATTTCAAATCCAGCTAGCTTAATTTCAAACCATTCCTTTATGTATGTTTTGGGCGGCATGGTGGCACAGTGGTTAGCACTGCTGCCTCACAGCGCTGGAGACCCGGGTTCAATTCCCGCCTCAGGCGACTGACTGTGTGGAGTTTGCATGTTCTCCCAGTGTCTGCGTGGGTTTCCTCCGGGTGCTCTGGTTTCCTCCCACAGTCCAAAGACGTGCAGGTCAGGTGAATTGGCCATGCTAAATTGCCCATAGTGTTAGGTAAGGGGTAGATGTAGGGGTATGGGTGGGTGGCGGGTCGGTGTGGACTTGTTGGGCCGAATGGCCTGTTTCCACACTCTAATATAATCTAATCTAATCTTTTGTAATCAGTCTATTCACTGATATTATTAAACACATCTGCATAGGTTTGGACTTGAATCAGGTCTCTGAGTTCAAAGGTAGGAACATTACCACTGCACCCACAAGAGTTCCCAATTTTCCTTATATAAAAGTACAAGTCAATCCTCTGTTAATGCTCACTTCCTATAAACAATCAAACACAGTCAAAATATAATAATGAGAGAATGTGCGTGTGTGAGTCGATGTTTTTGATTAAGTCTGAATCTTGATTGTGAGTGGCATTTTTTGTTATTCATTCACATTGGATGTTGCCAGTCAAACCTAATTTGCCCAGAAAGCATTTGAGAATTAACCCCAGTGCTGTGGGTCTGGAGTCACATGTCGGCCAGACCAGATACAGGTGGCAAATTTCCTTCCCTTAGGGACATTAGTGAATCAGATGGATTTTTCTGTCAATCTAATGATCATCTCTAGATTTTTAATCCCAGATTTTTATTGAATTCAAATTCCATCCTCTGCCCTGTTGGGATTTGAACCTGGGTCCAGTGAATATTACCTGGGTCTTTGCATTAATAATCCAGTGATAATATCACTAAGCCATTGCTTCCCCACATGGAGGTGATGAGGGTCTCACCTGTTGATTAGTGAGTCAGCATAGCCTTTTTGAGAAGTCTCAGGCACTTTGACAGCGCAGTGACTGACTTACCCCAGGTCGACGGAGCCTTGGGGTCAAAGTTCCACCGATTGAAAACTGACCAAATCAGAGGCTGGAATATTCAATGGCAGCATCATCAGTAAAGTGCTGCTGTTAACAAACCGAGCTCGGGCATAGGAGCCAGATTAAAACCAGGCCACGGGTAACAGTGATGGCAGAATGGGGTGTAATGGGTTGGGTTGCAGTGGTGAGGGGGTGATCAAGGAGTGGTTGGAAGCAACAGCAAGGGAAAGGAATCAACATGGCTCCCCCATTCTCTCGATAGGCCTGTGGTCAAGAAACCAAATCCACCGCCCCCCTCCCCCACAACATCCTGATAGTCTGCAAACAACCCCACAGGGGTTTCTTCCTCAGGCTTCCCGCATGGAGAGGCATCTGGCCCACTGCAGGATTCGAGACAAAAGAACTGCAGATGCTGGGATCCAAAGTAGACAGGCCTGAGGCTGGAAGGACACAGCAAGCCAGGCAGCATCAGGAGGTTTCAGATGTAGTGGTGGGATTGGACTTTACGTGGGCATTAATGAAGTGCACTTAAGGTCCACAATTAGTGACGCGGTGGGCAAGCCATCCACAAGTCTTCCCATTGTTGTAACCACTTTCCCCCAGATACCAACTGCATCATGGGGGAGGTCACTCAATGGGTATCTTTCCTTGTGTGATTCTAATTGCTACCTGTTGAGATTGCAGGAGTTAAAGGATCTCACATAGCCGCTGCGATGTCCTTTACTGGCAGAATCGAGAACAAGGAAGTCATCATTTACAAATGATCAGTTACCCATATAAGACAGAAATTAGGAAGCTTTTGTTTCTCAAAGAGGGTTATGGTTTTTGGAATTCCCTTCCTTGAAAGGTAGAAACTTTAAATCTTTTTAAAGCAGAAGTAGATAAATTCTTGATGGCCAAGGGGATGAAAGATTATCAGGGATATTCAGGAATATGGAGTTGAGACTAAAATCCGATCTTATTAAATGGCAGAGCAGGCTGGAGGCACTAAGTAGCCTACCCCTGCTCAATGTTTGTGTTTATTGCGGAGAGATTTGTATCGACATTTCCTAAATGACATTTTTCAAAATGACTTATGGAGGTGAAGGATTATTTCTTGTAGAGAAAGGAACACATTCTTAATTTAGCTCTGTTCCAGGCATCACACCAGAGGGTTCAGTGAGGACAGAGCAGAGATCCAAACCCAGCTGTAGTCCTGTCAGAGTGAATTCGCCGTTCACCACAAATCGCACTGAAATAATCCTGTTAACATCTCACAGTATGGGAAAGCAATCAAAGTCAACAGCATCGGAAAACTGATATCAGCGAGGACCATTCTCAAGGACAAGTTGACAGTGCTGACCCTTGTCATTCATATAAAGAGTACTGTCACAGAATTAGCATCTCAACTATGAGTGATAATTCAGTCATCTCTATGTACAGTGGTGGCAGAGCATTACAGTTCACTCAGGAAGTCCAAGTTACTGCAGAAATGTACACCTTTATCTGTATGTTATAGCCTGGAGCTACAGCTAGTGATGGTAGAGGCTCCAGTTGGTTTCCATCCCAGGAATCGCTCCCCCTCTTACTGCTTACCATTAGCATCTGTTAGAAGGATTTGCAGCTTAATCCTTTTGGCCATGTTAGGAAGGCTATGAGTCCTGGTGAAGGATTATGCCCGAAATATTGAATCTCTTGGTCCTCAGATCCTGCCTGACCTGCTGTGGCTTTTCCAGCACCATACTTTATTGACTATGAATGCACCTTCCTTGACCATCAAGTTCGTTATGTTTATAAAATGTAGGAGCAAAATAGGCCATTCAGCCTTTCAAGTCTGCTGGTCCATTCAATGAGATCATGACTGATCTGAAAAACCTCAATTCTATTTTCCTTTCTTTTCCATATAACCCTTGATTGCCTTGCTGATTGAAAATCTGTCAATCACTACTTTGAATATATGTAATGACCCAGTGCCTTCTGCACTGTAGAATTTCACAGATTCACTGCCCTCTGAGAAAAGAAATTCCTCCTTCTCTCTGCCTTAAATGAGTGATTCCCCTCCTCGCTTTCCATTTTGAGACGATGTCCTCTGACCCTCGACTCTTCTGTGTTCACCCCATCAAATCCCCTAGGAATCCTATATATTTCAATAAGGCCGTCTCTCATTCTTCGGAACTCCAGTGGGAGTTCAGGCCCAATCTGCTCAATCTCTCCACATATGATAGTCCCTCCATAGCTGGTATCAGCCCAGTCAACTTTCTTGGGACTGCCTCCAATGTCAGTATATCTTTCCTTAAAGAAGGAGATTAAAGCTGTTCACAGTATTCCAGCAATATTCTATTTGGTGCCTGATGTAGTGTTAGCAAAATCTTTTTTTATACTCCATTCCCTTTGAAATAAAGGCCAATATTTCATTTGCCTTCCCTATTACTTGCTGAACCTGAATACTTACTATTGTGAGTTATGCATGAGGAAATCCAAATCCCTCTGTGCCATAGACTTCTGTAGGGAAAGTGGTAGATGCAGATACAGATATAACATTTAAAAGACATTGGACAGGTATATGACAGGAAAGGTTTAGGGGGATATGGGTGAAACGCAGGCAAGTGGAACAAGTTTAGTTTGGGAAAGCTGGTCAGCATGGACGGGTTGAACTGAAGGGTCTGTTTCGGTGCTGAATGATTCTATTTAGGTTCATCAATGGGACGAAACCCTGAGCTCTGATCAAGAGGAAGGACCCACTATGCCCTACATCCCCCTCCCTGAGTAAGGGTATATGTGTTATTATGATAGAGTCAATGTTTGATTGACCCTGCATTATATGTAACCAGCAGGGAAGATTGCCCTGAAATAAAAAACAAATTGCTATGGATTCTGGAGATCGGAAGTTGAAACAGAAAACACTGGAAAGGCTCAGTAGGTCTGGTGGTGGCATCTGAGGTGAAAGAAACACATTTACCATTTTGAGTCTAACTCTTCTTTCAAACTTACATGATATAACTCACAGCAGAAGATTTGTTTCACCACTAAAATTGATGGGAATGCCCATCACTTGTGTTACTGAATGAGTGGATCCGCTATGACACATTTTACAGACCAAGCAGCAAAGATGAAACTGGACCACAATGTTATAGATTTCCTTATATCTATTTATGAAAGAACACTGCATGTGTTAGTCATAGAGTCATAGAAATGTACAGCATGGAAAGAGACCCTTCAGTCCAACTCATCCATGCCGACCAGATAGCCTAAATTAATCAAGTCCCATTTGCCAGTAGTCGGTCCATATCCCTCTAAACTCTTCCTATTTATATACCCATTCAGATGCCTTTTAAATATTGTAATTGTTCCAACCTCCACCACTTCCTCTGGCAGCTCATTCCATACACACACCATCCTCTGCATGAAAAAGTTGTCCTTTAGGTCCCTTTTAAATCTTTCCCCTCTCACCTTAAAGCTCTAGTTTTTGACTGCCCCACCCAGGGAAAAAGACCTACCTATGTCCCCAGATTTTATAAATCTCTGTAAGGTTACCCGCCAGCCTCTGACGCTCCAGGGAAAACAGCCCCAGTCTATTCAGCCTCTCCCTATAGCTCAAAACCTCCAACTCTGCCAATATCCCTGTAAATGTTTTCTGAACCCTTTCAAGTTTCACAACAATCTTCTGAGAGGAAGGAGAACAAAATTGCATGCAGTATTCCAGTAGCAGCCGAACCAATGTCCTATAGAGCTGCAACATGACTCCAAACTGCTATCCTCAATAATCTGACCAATAAAGTCAAGTATACCAAGTGTCTTCTTCACTAACCTATCTACCTGTGACTCTACTTTCAAGAAATTATGAACCTGCACTCCAAGGTCTCTTTGTTCAGCAACACTCCCCAGGATCTTACAATTAAGTGCAGAAGGCCTGTCATGATTTGCCTTTCCAAAATGCAGCACCTCACATTTATCTAAATTAAACTCCATCTGCCACTCTTTGACAAATTGGCCCATCTGATCACGATCCCATCGTAATTTGAGGTAACCTTCTTCGCTGTCCACTACATTTCCAATTTTGGTGTCATCTGCAAATTTACTAACTATACCTCCTGTGTTCACATCCAAATCATTTATATAAATGACAGAAAGCATTGGACAAGGTACTGATCCTTGTGGCACATCACTGGTCACAGGCCTCCAGTCTGAAAATTGACCATCCACCACCACCATCTGTCTTCTACCTTCGAGCCAGTTCTGCATACAAATGGTTAGTTCTCCCTGTATTCCACGTGAAGTAATGTTGCAAACTAGTCTACTATGAGGAACCTTGTCAAATGCCTTACTGAAGTCCATATAGATCACATTCACCACTCATCAATCCTCTTTGTTACTTCTTCAAAAAGCTCAATCAAGTTCGTGAAACATAATTTCCCACGCACAAAGCCATGTTGACTATCCCGAGTCAGTCCTTGCTTTTCCAAATACATGTACATCCTGTCCCTCAGGATTCTCTCCAACAACTTGC
Organism: Chiloscyllium plagiosum; assembly: GCF_037043375.1. Classification (NCBI taxonomy): domain Eukaryota; kingdom Metazoa; phylum Chordata; class Chondrichthyes; order Orectolobiformes; family Hemiscylliidae; genus Chiloscyllium; species Chiloscyllium plagiosum. Next base: position 12,450,267 of record NW_028270153.1, read on the forward strand.
CCACCACTGACATCAGGCTCACTGGTCTATAGTTCCCTGGCTTGTCCTTACCACCTTTCTTAAACAGTGGCACCACGTTTGCCAGCTTCCAGTCTTCCGGCACCTTACCTGTGATTATCGATGATACAAATATCTCAGCAAGGGGCCCAGCAATCACTTGCCTAGCTTCCCACAGAGTTCTTGGGTACACCAGGGATTTGACCATCTTTATGCCATCCAGCACCTCCTCTGCTGTAATATGGACATTTTTGAAGATGTCGCTATTTATTTCCCCACGTTCTCTGTCTTCCATTTCCTTCTCCACAATTAATGCTGATGCAAAATACTCATTTAGTATCTCCCCCATCTCCTGCGAATCTACATGTAGGCTGCCTTGCTGATCTTTAAGGAGTCCTATTTTCTCCCTTCTTACCTTTTTGTCCTTTAATGTGTTTGTAGAATCCCTTTGGATTCTCCTTAACCCTATTTGCCAAAACTATCTCATGTCCCTTTTTGCTCTCCTGATTTCCCTCTTAAGAATACTCCTACTGCCTTTATACTCTCTTAGGGAATCACTCGATTTCTGCTGTCTATACCTGACAGATGCTTCCTCCTTATTCTTGACCAAAACCTCCATTTTGGGCATCATCCAGCATTCCCTACACCTACCAGCCTTGCCCTTCACCCTAACAAGAACATACTGTCTCTGGACTGTCATTGTCTTATTTTTGAAGGCTTCCCATTTTCAGCCATCCCTTTACCTGTGAACATCTGCCCCAATCAACTTTTGAAAGTTCTTGCCAAATACCATCAAAATTGGCCTTCCTCAAATTTAGAACTTTATCTTCTAGAATTTTCACTATTTTAAAGCTAATAGAATTATGGTCACTGGCCACTAAGTGCTAGTCTAGACTAGCACTAGCACTAATCTAGACTAAGTACTCTCCAGTTGACTTCTCAGTCACCTGCCTTGCCTTATTTTCCAACACTAGGTAAAGTTTTGCACCTTCTCTAGTTGGTACATCCACATACTGAATCAGAAAATTTTCTTGTACAACTGAACAAATTCCTCTCCAACTAAACCCTTAACAGTCCCAATCTATGTTTGGAAAGTTAAAATCCCTACCATAACCACCCTATTTTTCTTATAGATAATGGAGATCTCCTTACAAATTTGCTTCTGAATTTCCCTCTGACTACCCTCTGACTGTTGACGGGTCTATAATACAATCTCAATAAGGTGTTCATCCCTTTCTTATTTCTCAGTTCCACCCAAATAGCATCCTTGAACTTATTCCCATGAATATCCTCCCTAAATACTGATGTAATGTTATCCTTAATCTAAAACACCACGCCTCCTCCCCTTACTTGCCCTCCTTTTCGATTTTTCCAATAGCTCCAAACCCTGGAACATTAAGCTGCCAGTCCTGTCCATTCCTGAGCCATGTGTCTGTAATTGCTATGATCACCCAGTCCCATGTTTCAAACTATGCCCTCCATTCATCTGCCTTACCTGTTAGGCTTCTTGCATTGGAATAAATGCGATTTAATTTATCAGTGCTGTCTTGTTCTCTACTTTGTTCTCTCCTGCCCTGTCTGTTTGACTTACTCTTTCTCCCAACAGCTCTAGTCTCAGACTGATATCGTTCCTCGATATCTCCCTGGCTCCCATCACCCCCACTTCTCTTACTAGTTTAAATCCTCCTGAGCAGCTCTCGTAAGTCTCCCCGCCTGTATATTAGCCCCCTTCCAATTCAGGTGCAATCCATCCTTCTTATGTAGGTCACTTTTACCCCAGAAGATATTCCAATGATCCAAAAATGTGAATCGTTGTCCCCATCACCAGCTTCTCAGCCTTGCATTCATCTGCTCTATCCTCCTATTTCTACCCTCACCAGTTCGTGACACAGGGAGTCGCACTAATTCCTGGACTCCGAGTCGGAGAGCAAGGACAGTTAAGAGTGCTAAGTCAAATGATGTCTTAACTGATGCCTTCTGGTCATGCATTCATTGTTTGCGCTTTTAAAGATGAAAGGGCCATTAAATCATTCACGTAATGGGATGTGTCAGCTTGCAGCTCGGCTGCTAGGCAACGTCGTGGAAATAGAGCTTTCTAGATCTGTTGGGGGGAAGGGAAGAGACAGGGTCCAGCCTCTGGGTAGTGGGGGAAGGGTGGCGACAAAGACAGTGGAGGATGGGGAGATGGGAAGGTGTGTCTGCTTATAATTTGGTGAAGCCATTTGCAATCGCTGGCAACAGTTCCAAGGGCAAAAGAGCATTTGACAGGGCGAGCTTCACTTGTGAACGGCCCTCAGTTCCAGACGCACAGTGTTCCACGATGACTCATATCATTGAGGAGATGGTACTTGCAATGAATTAAAAAGCAGCTCAGAGTCCAAAAGACGCTGTTACTACAAATTGCTGACATTAGTCAGGCAGCTGTACAACAACAAAGTGCATTTATCTGGCAGATATAATTTAGTGGAACTTGCCCAGACATTCTGCAGGGACAGTTTTTAAAGGAAATTTGATATCAAGTCAGACAAAGTCCTAAGTCTAGATTTCTTGTTGAATTCCTGGAGAATGGAGGGAGATTTGCCTATTCCTGGAGGATTCCTCAGGTGGCCTCCTGCCTCCTGACCTACATATGACTCCAGACACACAGCAATGTGATTGACTCTCTATTGTTGTCTGAAATGGCCTGACAAGTCACTTAGCTCAAGGATAACTAGGGGTGGACAATAAATGCTGGTCTTTCTAAACAGACCCATGCGCCGTGAAAGAATAAAAGAAAAAAATTGCATGAGTGGTTTAGACAAGTAAATCGAAACAAAAACTATTGCCATTGGCAGCAAAATGGAGAAGCAAAGGATATCATTTAAGGTGACTGGGAAAAGAAGGGTCTGGAATGCAGTGCCTCATAGTGCAGAGGAGAGAGGTTCCATTGGCACTTTCAGACACGAATTGGATACTTATCCAAAGAGAAAATAAGACTTGCAGAATTTTGAGGAAATAATGGAATAGGCGAAGCAACTCTGACAGAGAACAGGTAGGGACAGGATGGGCCAAATGGCCTCCTGTGCTGAAATCATTCCATGATTCCATGTCTGATATAATGACTGTCATTTTTGCTGGACCTGGAAACTTGAGCAACATTGAGGACATGTAGTTAAACTTTATGACTAGTGTACAAGACACAAGAGATGGCTAATGGTACCCTTCCGTGAATCTTGAAACATTAACTATGTTTCTGTCTCCACAGATGCTGCCGGTCCTGCTGAATTTCACCTACATTCTCTGTGGATATTTTATATGGCTATAGACTTTTCTGTTTATCTTCAGCACTCATTTCACTTCCTCCTTCTGTATCTTGCTGTTTCTCTTCACAGTGGCCCAATGATGAAATGTGTGAGTGGAATTAAACGAGTGGACACAAGAGTGGATTAGCTGCAGCTATGGTAGAGGGCTTTCACTGCGGCTATGAATTATGGGATAGCCTGCCTCCATTCAATCAAACCCTTGCAGCATGGGTATCATAATACAAAATTACCATATGCTCGATTGACATGATGCAGGCACTGTAAGGAAGGAATCCAATCTAATCTTTGCTGTGATGTTGGACAGTGTTTCTTCTAAGTTGTTTCATAGTTAGCTACTGTACGTTGATCATGCACAACGCAGCCCTTTCACGTTACTACTTCCACGACCATGCAAAAAAATTTAAAGAGAAATTGCAGCTAAATAAATTGCCCTCGCAATGCCAAATAAGACAGTTGTAGTGGAGGCCTGAGTCCATGAGGTAGAAAGGCAGAGGGAAATGATGTTTCTATAGAAGGCCAGGAGACCCTGAAGACTCAGACTGTCAAAAACAATGTGAGTCATTAGCCTGACCTGGTAATCTTGTCTGCAGGAATTTAAAAGACCTCCCTTCAGTCATCAAGGTCAGTGGATGCAGTTTCAACTGTTAACTCCCACTACCACGCCATCAGCTTCATATGCTGCTCAACGCACCACACTCCATCAGTCAGTAGTCAGAAATCAAGCTCAGCTTGCACATTTACCACTCCTACCCACATCTCACAGCCTCCACACACTTCCAACTATTCTGCTAAGACGAGAACATCACCCAAACATGTTGCAATGCACTGACACTTCTCTATTGCTGGAGAAGCTTGCCCAGGACATAAGGCAGCAGCAGGGAACTGGTGGGGAACAATGTTCGCCAATTTGTTAGGGTTCCTCTGATTCCTTGTGCTTCCTTCATTCCTCTGCTCCCAGAGTGGAGTGAGTCTATTGGAGAACATCACTCACTCATTCCCCTCTACAATTTATATTCATTATGGGCAGGAATTCGTCCAGGGAGAAAGGACATGAATTCCTGCTGGGAATGTGTTCCTGTTGGGAAAAGCTCCACCTTGGGAGGCCATTCTAAATTGCCCATAGTGTTAGGTGCATTAATCATAGCGAAATGGGTGTGGGTGGGTTACTCTTTGGAGGGTCGGGCCGAAGGACCTGTTTCCGCACTGTAAGGAAGGAATCCAATCTAATCTTTGCTGTGATGTTGGACAGTGTTCCTCTAAGTAGCAATGTACAGTAGCTAACTATGAAACAACTTAGAGGAAACACTGTCCAACATCACAGCAAAGATTAGATTGGATTCCTTCCTTACAGTGCGGAAACAGGCCCTTCAGCCCAACCACTCCACACCGACCCTCCAAAGGGTAACCCACCCAGACCCATTTCGCTATGATTAATGCACCTAAAACTTTGGGCAATTTAGAATGGCCAACTTACCTGACCTGACCTGACCTGCACATCTTTGGACTGTGGGAGGAAAGCGGAGCAACCGATGAAACCCACGCAGACACGGGGAGAACGTGTAAACTCCACACAGACAGTCACCCAAGGGTCCGAACCTGGGACTCTGGTGCTATGAGGCAGCAGTGTTAACCACTGAGCCACCATGTCACCCCTCTCTCACTATCCTGCTACATCATTGTCAATCCAAATTGTGCTCTGATGTTGACAGTTCCAGCACTTGCTGCAGTCTGAATGTACCTTCTGTTTAAGAGATACACAGACTACCTTTAGCAAACATAAGCAAATAAATTAGTGGGCGGCACGGTGACGCAGTGGTTAGTACTGCTGCCTCACAGCGCCAGAGACCCGGGTTCAATTCCCGCCTCAGGCGACTGACTGGAGTTTGCACGTTCTCCCCGTGTCTGCGTGGGTTTCCTCCGGGTGCTCCGGTTTCCTCCCACAGTCCAAAGATGTGCAGGTCAGGTGAATTGGCCATGCTAAATTGCCCGTAGTGTTAGGTAAGGGGTAAATGTAGGGGTATGGGTGGGTTGCGCTTCGGCGGGTTGGTGTGGGTTTGTTGGGCCGAAGGGCCTGTTTCCACACTGTAAGTAATCTAATCTAAATTTGGATCTCCTGCTGAGCGTGCAGCCAGTCAGTAGTACATTTCACACTGGGGTCAAGCTCTAATCTGGAATATTGTGAGCAGCTTTGGGCCTCATATCTGAGGAATGATGTGCTGGTGTTGGAGGAGATCCAGAGAAAGTTTACAAGAATGATCCTGGGGATGAAGGGTTTGTCATATGAGGAGCAGTCGCGGAGTCTAGGACTGTACTCCATGGAGTTTAGAAGGATGATTGAAACTTACAGAATACTGAGAGACCTGGATGCTTCCACTAGTAGGAGAGACTAGGACCTGAGGGCATAATTTATATTCATTATGGGCAGGAATTCGTCCAGGGAGAAAGGACATGAATTCCTGCTGGGAATGTGTTCCTGTTGGGAAAAGCTCCACCTTGGGAGGCCGACTTGTGGAAGTTAGCCTCATTATTTCTCCTTGAACATTAACCATTCTGTTTGATAGCTCAAAGACTTCTTTGCATTTGCATTTTTAGGTGGGCCTGTCAGCAGGGACCATCCTTTTCCTCGTTGGCCTAGCAACAGTCACTACTGGTTACCTGGTGCCCCCGAAGATCGAAGGTATCGGGGAGGCTGATTTCCTCGTGGTGGACAGGCGTGCCATCGAGTACAATGAGGCGCTGGAGGTCAGCAAGCTGGTGGGCGCCATCCTTTTCAGCGTGGGAGGAACAGCAATCGCAGCGTGCATTCTGGTTCTGACCCTTTCCAGGCATCCCCCCAGAGATGAAGAGAGACAATTTTCACCCATTCTGAAACGAGGCCCACTTGAAACAAAGCACAAAATGGCTCTAACAACTGGGTCACCAGGGGATGCCCAAATCCCTGTTAGCTTGTCAAGAGTACAGAGTATCCAACCCAAAACGGGAACCTGAGGGACCAGTGCCTAAGCCCTTTATGAAACAGGTCTCCTTTATAATGTGAATTCCAGTGTGAAGTCTTAATCAAATGGTCCCACTTCCATAGATTGGCTTTAAGAGGTGATTCCTTACTGATGTGAAAAGATTTCTGGCTGATCTGAATATTTAGGGCCCCAGCCCTTTCCTAACCCAAAATCCTGCATTTTACTTATCCAGGGGTGTTTCATTTGAAGGTCTATATCAGTAAAACCTGCCACCTTGAGTCTTTTCCTGTCCTCTTGTGCATTTCTAATTTCCATCACTCCACCACTGACACTCATTCCTTCCACTGCCTGTGCTCTGGATAAAAACAAAAGGCTCCTAATGCTGGAAATCTGAAAGTGCTGGAGAAACTCAGCAGGTCTGACAGCACCTGAAAGAGAGAAATAGAGTTAACATTTCGAGTCTAATATGACTTTTCTTCACAACGTGAAACATTAACTCTGTTTCTCTTACTACAGATGCTGCCAGACCTGCTGAGTTTCTCCAATATTCTCTGTTCTTTTTTCTCCTAAACCGTGGACTTCCCTTTCTAAAAAATCTCCATATACCTTTGTTGCTTTACAACGTTGCTTAGAATCTACCTCATGGGCAAAGTTTTCAAGCACCTGTCCTCATATCTCCTTATCTGCCTCAGTGTTCAATCTTGTTGCATTCAGACTTCTTTGAAATGCTTCGGGAATTTTAACAATGCTAAGACATTACATAATAGAACTTAGTGTTGTCGCTGCTGATTTCCTTAGTTCCTGTCAGCAACATTGTTGAGGAGAAGATTTTGGCAAGAAGACAAGTATAATGACACTCTGAGTCATGACATCCCCATATGTTCCATGAGTGTTCTGGTAACTTAGCTCAGCCTTTAACAAGCTGCTGCCCTCTTTAATTACCAGTTGTAATTGCTACCCATGTGGTAATTCAGGATTCAGAAATGGGAACTAAATCCATTGGCAAATCAGTTTGCTTTTGAGACAAGAAAAATGTCGTCTGGGTTTTGCTGAGGGCTTTGTGGTGCAGTGCTAGTGTCCCTATCTCTGAGTCTAGGAAGCCCAGGTTCAAGTCCCACCTGCTTTAAAAGTATGTCAGAGCATCTGTGAACAAGTTGATCAGGAAGTATATCCAGATTTTTTTGCTTGGGAGCCTCAGATTCTTTAATACAATTACAAGCATCTCTTCCCCTCCCCACTCCAAATAGAAATGTCGGGAAAGACACAACATAATGCAAGCAAGTGACTTGGAATGATAAAACAATGCTGCTCTGGATCAATGACAGGCTTGCCCTTAAAGGACCTCTTAGCACCTGGACTGTACTGCCTGAAAACATGGTGGAAGCAGATTCATTTGTAATTTTCCAAAAATGTTTTCATTTGGACGGGGTGACCAAAAACTTGGTTACCATAAATATAAGATAATTATTAAGAAATCCAATAAAGGATTCTAGATAAATTTATTTTCTCAGTGAACAAGAGCATTGAGTCCAATTTTGGAATGATTCTGTTTACTTCTCTGCAAAAAGGAATTGGATATATAATCGAAAGAGAGACATTTGCAGGGCTGTGGGATAACAGCAGGAGTTTGGGTCAAATCAAACTGTTCCTAAAACAGACACAGGAGCAGTGATCAGCCCAGTCAGTCAATCAAGTCTGAACCGTCGTCCAATGAGATCATGGCTATTCCAATAACCCTCAACACTTTCCTGCCATTTTCCCATAACTCTCCATTCCCTTTGCTGATTAATGATCTGTCTGTCTCAGTCTTGGATATATTTTAATCTGGACAGTCCTCTGCAAGAAAGAATTCCACAGATTCACACCTTCTGAGAGAAGATTTTCCTCCTTATCTCTGTCTTAGGTGTGCAATCCCTTACTCTATATTTATGTGTTAGCACAGACAAGATGGATGGAGTAGCCTCCTTTTGTCTATTATTCACTGCTATGACTTCAGAATTCCATGATCCACGACTAGTTTTCCATTTCAGAGCACTTACTGCTGTTCAAAGTGTTTGATCTGTGCATGCGAAGATCCAAGTTACTACATATCTTGTGCCATGTGAGAGATGATTAGGCATGGCGTCCCTGTGCAATGTTTACCCACCTCAGTGAACTGTTGTGTGGATGGTGGCAGATTGACATGTCACTTCCTCAGCATGAGTGACCACTGAGGGTGCTGAATATCCCAGCAACGCAGCAGTGATATAGACCAGAACTAAAGAACAGACATGTGCAACCCTCTCACCTGAAGAAACTGTGAGGCATGTGGCGATCTATCGAAGAAGTAATTGGATTGGACTGACTGTGCCCTTTATTGGATCAGAACATGTTGTCAGCTCTGAGGCCTGTGTCGGAGGCCATCTCAATATTATGAGGTGATTTCATTCCCCCTTTTGCTATTTTATTGAATTCCCTTTGAAAGTGCTGCTTTTGACAAGCTTTTGAGCAGCTCATTCCAATTCACAATTTAAAACACAGTCTTCATCGTCCCTCTGTTTTGATTTGAAATTTCTCTGTGATTACTGACCTCTCACCGGTGGAAATACCTCTTTAGATACACTCTTAAGAAAACCCACACAACTTTGAGAAGCCCCTCTTGAAGTCATTAATGTTTCCAGCACTGAAGAAGACCCAATAGCCCATCGCATCTGCATTGGCCAAAAACAGGCACTTCATTATTCTCATCCCATTTTCTATCCCATAGTATTGTATGCATCAGAAGTGCGCATTGAAATATTTCTTAAGTGTAAAGATGGTTTCTGTCTCTACCACCTTTACAGGCAGTGAGTTCCAAATTCCCACCATTTTCTGAGTGGAACAAAATTTCTCCTCTAAACTTCCTGCCCTTAAGTCTCTGCCCCTGGTCATTGATGGCTCCATCAAAGGGAAAAGTTCCTTCCTGTTTATCCTGTATACACCCAATATAATTTGATACATCTTAGTCATGTCACCCCTCAGTCTCCTCTGCTCTAAGGAAAACAACTCCAATACCTCAACATAACTAAAACTCTCCAGTCCAGGCAACATTCTGGTAAATCTCCTCCGCATCATCTCCAGTACTGTCACAACCCTCCTATAACGTGGATTCCAGAACTGAACAACAGTCTCAGCTGTGGCCTAACCAAATTTTCCATGCAGAGAACAATTCCTGCTTTTCCCGTCTCGTTATGGAACTGAAGTTCCACATATGTCACAGAGGTATCTTTTGCACCCTTTCTCCAAGGTTGCAATTTCCTATTGATCGGTTTGTGAAAACTGAGACTTTTCTTTCCAGCTTTTGCACCAAAGGGTCTTTGACACAGGGAAAATTCCATTGGGTTCTCCCAACATCGCAGAGAGCTTGTCCGATTCACCATCAAGTCACCAAAATGGATGTAAAGTTAAACTGCATAAAACTGGACACTCCACTTATGGTGCCTTTACTCACATCCAATCTTTGTCCCTTCATTATTCCAAGATAGCCAATAAGTCAAGGCAAGGAGACTGGAAACTTTCTCCATTTTTTTGAAGCAGTTCAGAGAAGGTTGGCAAGACTGATTCCTGAGTTAAAGGGGTTGGCTTATGAGGGAAAGATGAGCAGGTTGGGCTGATGCTCATTGGAGTTTAGAAGAACAGGAGGTGATCATATTGAAACATGTAAGAATCCAAGGGACCTTGACAAGGCAGAGACTTCCCTTATGGGAAATCTAGAACTGGGGGCATGGTTTAAAAATAAGAGGTCTCCCTTTTAAAACAGAGATGAGAAACTCCTCCTCTTAGATTATCAAGCCTGGTTGGAATTCTCTACCACAGACAGAAATGGAAGTGGATTGTCGAAGGCTGAGTTTGACAAATTTCTGATTTATAAGTGAGTCAAGGTTTATGAGGGATAGACAGGGAAGTGAAGTTAAGGCCACAATCAAATCTACTGCGATCTAATTAATACAAAGCAGGCTCCAAATGGCCTATTTCTTATGTGCTCCCCCATCTAAGTGTGTTTGTGTGAATTTCCTTCACCTCAATAAAGTTTCTCATTCTGCTTAGAAGACAAAAAGAATTAAAAAGGCATAAGAATTAGGAGCAGGAGTGGGCCATTCAGCCCCTCAAGCCTGCTCTGCCGTTTATTATGATCATGGCTGATCTCATCTCGGCCTCGACTCCATTTTCTTGCCTGATTTCCACAACCCTTCAACCCATTACTAATTAAAAATCTGTCTATCTCCTTGTTAAATTTACTCAATGCTCCAGCATGCACTATACTCTAGGGCAGTGAACTTGACAGATTCATAATCTTTTCAGACAAGTAATTTCCCCATATCTCTGTTTTAACTAAGACCGTGAGAAATAGGAGCAGGAGTAGGCCATTCAGGCCCTCAAGCCTGCTTCACCAATCAATAGGATCACGGCAGATCCAGTGACATTCCTCACGTCCATTTTCCTGTGTTTTTCCCCATAACCATTGATTCCCCGACTGATGAAGAATCTATCTCAGCCTTAAATATACACAAGGACTGTGTTCCCACAGCTCTCTGCGGCAAGGAGTTCCAAAGATTCACAACCCTCTGAGAGAAGAAATTCCTCCTCAGTCTTAAATTGGTGTCCCTTTGTTCTGAGACTGTGTCCTGTGGTCCCAGACTCTGCATTTGGAGGAAACATTGTCTTCAACATTTACTGTCAAGCTGTTACCTCTTATCCTAACACAATGACTTCTCATTGCTCCATAAGGGGAAACGTCTACTTTACATATTCTTTGTCAATCTTCTTTAGCACCATATATGTCTCAATTAGATCCAGAAAGAGTAGGCCCAAACTGCACAAACTCTCTTCATGAGACACACCCCTCATTTCAAGAATGGACCCACTGACAGAAAATATAATTTCAGAACAGAGTTGCATATTTGGGTCACCAACTTTGTCACAATTTATTCATGCAGATGTCATCACATGACCTCCAGGTGTCAACAGCCCTACCCTCACTCTCCCACCATTGGTTGCCTAAGATATCCCTCTTTGTGACATCCTATCCTCCCAAACCAATTGGAAAGCAAAGAAGACTCTTCATTATCTGATCAGATCATTCCAGGTTCAATTAGGCAGTCAAACTGCCATCAACTGCCCATATCTTACAGTTTAATAAATAAAAACATTCAGAATTTTGTTTTCTGTGTTAATTTGTTTTAGTGCCCCCTCCCCGGACACTTTTGGAAGGTTGTTACGCTAGAGGCACAATGTTACATCACCTCCATTTTTTCCCACTGTATTCATATTCCCATAACCTTAAACACCTCAGGGCTGCCTTGAGTCCAATAAATGTTCAGGCAACCTGAATTAAATGGGTTTCTGATCAATGCAGCATGTATAATCCAAACAGCTGCTTTCAGGGTTCACCACTTGACCTGTTCCATGAAGGGAAACCAATTCTCAGTTAGAGATGTTCATTGATAACCCACCTCCTGACAGACGGTGTATTTAAACAAACCAATCACATCGGACTCCACCTTCATTCTAAAACTGCTGTTGGCATACCTTCATGAAAATAAACATAAAATAAAAATAACTGTGTTGCTGCTGACTGCAGAGTCTTTCTTTTCATTGTGAACATTTACTGAGATTTAATCCTTTATTTACAGTTCTCTTTCCTTGTTCCACTTGTTGTATTTTGAACTTTCATAAAGACAGATTCAAATGTGCAGAAAAGGCCCTTCAGTCCACTGAGTCTGTGATAACTACCACAAAGGCACACTAATCCCAATTTCCTGTATTTATCCCATATCCTTGAATATTGTGATATTTCAAATACACACCCGAATATCTTTTAAAGGTTGTAAGGTTTCCAGCCTCCACTACTCTTTCTGACAGTACATTGCAGATTCCCACCACCTGCTGAATGAAAAAGATTTTTTCTCAAATCGTCTGTGAATCTCCTGTCTTTTACACTAAAACTATGCCCTCTCGTGATTGATCCCTCAACCAAGGAGAACAGCTGCATTCTATCCACCCTGTCCATATCCCTCATAATCTTAATCATCTCAGTCATGCCCACCCCCCCGGCCCCCAGTGTTTTCTGCTCTAGAGAAAATAATCAAAGCCTATCTCGTCTCTCCTTATAGCTCAATTGCTCTAACCCAGGCAACATCTTGGAGAACTTCCTCTGTACTCCATTTAGCACTATCACATTCTTCTGCAGTGAGGTGACCAGAACTGCTCACAGTACACTTATTGCAGGCTGTATAACTCCAACATGACCTCCTTACTCTTAAACTCTTGAGCCACGACTGATGAAAGCAAGTGTCTCATATACCTTCTTAACTATCCTATTCATGTTGTCTGTCAACTTCATGAATCTGAGTGATTAACCCAAGATCCCTATGTTCCTTCCAGCTACTAAGTGTTCTGCCATTCATTGAATGCACACTCATCTTGTTTCTTCTAAAGTGCATTACTTCACACTTACGAGGGTTAAATGCCATCTGCCATTGCTCTGCTAACTCATCTAACCCATCTTCCTGTAACCTACAACCATCTTCTTCGCAACTAACCAATCTTGGTGATATCTGCAAATTTGCTTAACATTCCCCCCACATTTTCATCTATACCATTTATGTATAAAACAAACAATAAGGGTCCCAGTACTGATCCTTGTGGTATCCTGCCAGACGCCAGCCTCCAGTCACTCAAACAGCCTTCTACCACTACACTTTGTGTCTATGACTAAGTCAGTGTCAGATCCATCTCACCGTGTTTCCCAGAATTCCATGTGCTTTAACCTTCTCAATCAGGCTCCCATGCAGAACCTTGTCAAAAGCTTTGCTAAACTCCATATCAACTACATCAGCTGAACTTCCCTCATTCACACACTTGACCACATTTTCGAAAACATCTAATGGCCTCCCTCTGACAAAGCCATGCTGACTCCATCACTAATTATCCCAAACCTTTCCAAGTGGATACTTGTTCTCTCCTTCAGAAATTTCTCCAATAGTTTCACTACCATTAATGTGAGACTCACCCGTCTGTAAGTTCTTGTTTCACTTCTATCACCCTTCTTACAAAGTGGAACCAACTAGCTGTCCTCCAGTCCTCTGGAACTTGCACTGTGGCCAGAGAGGAATTAAAAATTTGTATTAGAGCTTCTGCAATTCATTAAGGCCAGGGGATTTGTCCATTTTTAAGCCCAACAGAGCCTCCAATTTCCTACGTCAAACTGTGTAGATTCCTCATAGTCCCTTTTCCTGAATTCCAGAACCTATGTTCTCCTTTTCCAGAATGAAAAATCAAAGGGAAATATTTAGTTAATCCTTACAAAATCCTGTGGCTTCACACACGCGTTGCCTAATGGGCCCTTGGTTAACCTCTTCCTTTTAATGTATTTATAAACTATTTTAGGATTCTCCCTAATCTTGTTCGTAAGTCCTATTTCCATGATTTTCTTTCTGTGTTATTCCATCTCTCCCTTCAGATTCAAGGCAGCCGACAGTGGGCTGGGGGGGAGGAGGGATGGAGAGGTATGGGGGATTTGGTGGTGGGAACTGTTGGGGCAGTTACAATAGATGTTATACTTACACTTGTGTAAATCCTCTGTCACTCATGTCCTGACACAGCACTGCTGTAAGTGTGTAGGATTCCACGGGCATCCACAATATTATGTAACTATTCCCCACTCTGAAGTTTTACTGGAGGAATAAGCTTGGAAATGACCTCATGCGATTGGGACACCAGTCACCACCACCTCCCACAACTTCATTTCTGGAGAGCAAGAACCAAATCGTTTGCCTTGTCCATTTGAGCAAAAGAATGGAGAGGGTAGGATGTGTCAGTTGCCTTCAATCTGAAGGAAGAGGGAGGGAATTTCCAACCAAAGGAGTCCACTTTACAGCAATTTGTCTATTTACTCTGCAAACAGTCTACAAAGTCTATTTAAAAAGAACACTTTGACACAATAGGAAACAGAACTCGGGACTGAAACTGCAGTGGCATCTCACAGGGGAAGAAATATTTCCCAGCAAATTGCAGTTGGAGGATCGTTATTTTTTTTCCTATTCATTCATGGGATGAGGGCGTCACTGGCTAGGCCAGCACATATTGCTCATCTCTAATTGCCCAAAGGGCAGTTAAGAGTAAACCACATTGCTGTGGGTCTGGAGTCACATGTAGGCCAGGTCAGGTAAGGATGGCAGATTTCCTTCAGTAAACGTCATTGGTGAGCAAAATGGGCATTTTCCCAAAAATTGACAATGGTTTCATGGTCATCATTAGTCTCTTAATTCCCAAGTAGTTTTGTTTAATTCAAATTCCATCATTGGGACTCAGGTCCCAAGAACATCTCTTGGGTCTTGAGACTAATGTTGATTGTGTGGTGCTGGAAAAGCACAGCAGGTCAGGCAGCATCTGAGGAGCAGGAGAATCGACGTTTCGGGGATAAGCCCTTTATCAGGAATGAGGCTTGTGGGCCAGGTGGCAGAGAGATAAATGGGAGGGGAGTGGGGTTGGGGGGAAGGTAGCTGACAATGCGGTAGAGAGAAGGAGGGGGAGAAGGTGATAGTTTGGAGAGGAGGGTGGAGCGGATAAGTGGGAAAGATGGTGGACAGGTCGAGAGAGTGGAGGCTTAAGACTAGGATAATGTGGGGAGAGGGGAAATGAGGAAACTGGTGAAATCCATATTGATTCCCTATGGTTGCAGGGTCTTGGGTCTAATGGTCTAATGATAATACCTTAGGCCAGCATATCCCCCTTGCACATTATTGGTATAAAGGTGATCTCAACTGTGCTGTTTCAGGGAATGATTGACAGGGGAATTCATCTACTCTCTGGCTTGGACCTCTCCACATTATCTGCCCCTTGTATGCCTATTTGCCATTGGCGTTATTTTGGATATGTTCAAGTATGACCACACCACTCAAGCTCAGACATATCAACCCTGGTGATACAGAGCCAGACAAGACATGAAGGTGCCCCTCTTAAATGTCAGCCCCTGCTTGAGCCCATTCAACTCAGCTAGAGCAGCAATTAGGCTGGTGCCATTAGTCTCAGCACCTCTCAGGAGAGGCAATTCAGTCAAGAATCATCCTTACATCACTGCTGGGCATTCTGCCAGTCTCACTCTTCTGAAGGGCAGAGTCCCACAGGGGCAACATGACAAGATCCAAGTTGGTCCTTAAAAGCAATACAGTGTTCCTCTGTGATCCTATCTGCCATCTGCAGTGGATCTAAAAGACCACACAATTCACAATTCAAAGCAGTGCAATGTGAGCTTTCTCTGGTGCTCTGGCCAACATTTACCCTGTGACCAATCAGTGAATCAGATGATCTGATCGTGGTCACATTGCTCTCTATGAGAGTTTGCTGTACACAATTTTATGACTGTGTTCCCAAAATTGTATTTGTAATTACACTTCTTTGGCTACAAACAGCTTTGTGATGCCTCAATATATAAATGGTGCTACGTAAATGCAGGTTCTGCCCTTCAGTCTGCTGCAACTTGAGTGAACGTAGCATCAAACTCCACTATGAAGGATTCCATGCTGGAACCTCCGTTAGGCAGAGTTAAAATCAGATCAGTCCATGGGCAGTCATTTTAAAAATCAAATAAAAGCAAAATTACAAGGAAGCTGGGTATCTGCAACAAACACAGAGAATGCTGGTGAAACTCAGCAGGTCTGGCAGTAACTGTGGAGAGAAACAAAGTTAATGTTTGGAGTCCTATATCACTCCATTTGTCTCTGCACAAATGTTGCCAGTCCTACTGAGGTTCTCCAGCATTCTCTGGGTTATGTGTTAAAAATCGTGAATTACAGAATGTTGCAGAATGATGAGCATCTTTTTCATCTCATCACAAGGAACATTTGATTTGATTTGATTTGATTTATTATTGTTATATGTACTTAGATACAGTGAAAAGTATTGTTTTGTGTGTAATTCCTACCTTACATAAGTACACCAGGGTAATAGAACAGATTGCAGAATGTGGTATTACAGCTACAGAGAAGGTGCAGTGAAAGATCAGCTTTAATACATGAAGAGTCCATTCAGAAGTCTGATAATAGCGGGAAAGAAGCTGTTGTTGAATCTGTTTTGAAATGTTTCCAAACTTTTGTATCTTTTGCCCGCTGGGAGATGGTGGAAGAAAGTATAACTGGTGTCAGAGAGGTCTTTGATTATGCTTAACTGAGGCAGAGGGAGTCAATGGTTTTCGTGATGGACAGGGCTGTGTTCTCAACTCTCTGTAATTTCTTTTGATCTTGGGCTGAGGAGTTGCCATACCACGCTGTGATGCATCCAGATAAGATGCTGTCTATGGTGCATCTATAAAAATTGGTAAGAATCATTGTGGACATGCCAAATTACCTGAGCCATCTGAGGAAGTAGAGGTTTTGAGTGTGTTTTCTTGACCATAGCATTGACGTGGATATCCAGGACAGATTGTTAGTGATCATTGCGCCTAGGAACTTGAGGCTATCAACCATCTCCACCTCAGCACCATTGATACAGACATGTCCTCAACATTGGAGGCATGTCCTCCACATTGCTGCCCCTCAGATAACTTAGGCCTGAGCTCATAGATCAATACTGATGTGTGGGAGGTATGTAAGTGCAAAGTCACCATCGCCTTTCCAGACTGTGTGGGAATATCTCTAATATTAGAGAGAGAGACTACACACAAACTGAGGATGGTTTAATCTGAAGGTCACCACACCTCAGTTGAGGAGAGAGGTTGAGAAGGAACCTCTATGGTAGCCTCAGCTGGAGTGGGAATTGAAGCTATGCTGTTGGTGTAGTGGTGTATTGCAAACCAGTAATCCAGCCAACTGAACTAACAAGCCCCAAATGTCATATGCGATGCTGTTTATAAAGCTGACTCCCTGCAAATTCTGAGGGGACACAGGGAGCATTTACATTGCTTAATTATTGAAGTATTTTACTTGGTGTATCCTCAGTACCATCTATATAATCTGATGTGCTGTCAGTGGTATGTCTGCAGAAATAAAAATAAAACTGCATAAATTAACATCTTAGGTCTCCAGCTGTTCATGATTTGAGGAAACAAGATCTGACTTTTATAAAACAATCAAGAGCTTTTAACAAAGTCTGAGGCACGGCATTTTGTTTTTGCTCACACTCTCAAATGGAAAACTCTGCGTCTTAATTTATTTTTGATAAATGACAGAGGTCGATGAAATGCAATGTAATCTGCAATATTCGTGTTTCGCCAATCGGTGGCAATGTAGTACAACTATCGGTTGACAGAACCTACATGTGGTCGTTTCTGAAATTCAATGTATTCATCTTTGCCGTTACTGCGAGTGCGTGAGAGCAATGTTATCGGGGGCAACTTTCAAAAATAAACAGCAAGGATTTAAAACAACTGTGAAAAAATAGCAAATGCTATGTTTCTGGATTCATCCATCTGAAGATGAAAGAAGAATTCGCAATGCCAAGTCGCTGTATCCACACACTGGGCAGTACCAGGGAATCGTTACAAGAACACCCTGGGCAGTACCTGAGTAGCATTATTCTCTCAAACAATAGTGTCAGGAGAACACAGAGTCTCTCTCAAATAAAAGCAAAATGCTGCGGATGCTGGAAATCTGAAATCTGGAGAAACTCAGCAGGTCTAGCAGCGGAGAGAGAAAGAGGGTTAATATTTTGAGTTCCAAAGTTTCGAGTTCAGAACAGACTCGAAAAGTTACAACTCTATTTCTCTCTCCGCGGATGCTGCCAGACGTGCTGAGTTTCTGCTACAGTTTCTGTTTATAAGTCAAGTTCTGAGCTCTGGTTGACTTGCCCTTTTATCAAGCCGAGTCAATGAAGTTATTGTGAATTTTTCTCTCACTGTCTAGGTTAACAGCTAACTCAGGCACCAACTGATAATCAACTTCAAGCTGCCTTTGTCTGCCCCACACAATTTGCTGCACTTCCTCACAGGACCATTAGGGGGAGCGAGTGACAAGATTCTCAATGAAGATTACAGCCTCATGCATGTTACTCTATAGTCACCTCCACACTCATTATAATTATTGTGCAATGCAAGGCTCTTACCAATGCTTCAGTGTAAATTCCCGATAAATAAGTGAATAGAAGATTGCATCTAAAAGATCTTGTTTACTGGAATTGACACCAACCAATCCATGATCTAATTCAAGAAGAATTATTTCCTGAAATATGAAATAACAATTCCTGAACTCTCCCAGTCAGACTCCCATTTTACACACTCCATCAACTTCCAGTTCTTCTAGAATTCTGATACCAGACCAATTCCCAACTCAACAAGTATTGTCCCCTACGTTGATTCCCAGTGCCCCAGTGTTTGGAATTTAATATTCAATCTTTGCTCATACTTCTGTGCAGTGCCTTGAGACTATGTAAGAGTTGCTACACAATATTATTAGAATGATGCAATGGTAAGATTGCATTTCCAATTTGATATTGGATTATTCTAGCCTCGCATGCTATTGCCTCACCCACTTGCTGTACAGCTTCAGGTAGAATCACAGGGTCATAAAGATATACAGCATGGAAATAGACCCTTCAGTCCAATTTGTCCATGCCAACAGAGTTTCCCAAAATAAACTAGCCCAATTTCCCTGAGTTTGGCCCATATCCCTATCCCTGGACCTGTCCAAATGTCTTTTAAATATTGTAACTGTACATGCATCTACCACTTCCTCTGGCAGTTCATTCCGTATACATAGCACCGTCTGTGTGAAAAAAATGTTCAATGTTTCATGATCTACAAACCCAAGCTTAAATGCACAGGCCAGTTTGGTGTACATAGGTTTGCAATGATTCCGACCTAAATACATCATGCTGAAGCTATTTATATTGCAACATACCTGCTGTACATGAACCTGTTGCCCCAGTGTATCTAGTTCTGGTTGTAGTATATTTATTTAGGTTAATATCCTAGTTCTCACAGAAACCATTGTGTCAAGTGTAAACTTCAGTGAGTGTGGGAACATGGAGCTCACTGACACACAGAGTAGCTGAGAACAAATAGCATAGACATTTCCCTGGCTAGAAAGTTGAAATCTAAGGGGTTATATCCTCAGGAGAAGGGATGCATCTTTTGAGATTGAAACACATAGGAATTTCTTGACTTAGAAAGTTGTGAATCTTTTGAATTCTCTATCACAAAAATCTATGGATGTTCGTTCGACCATAAGAGAGGTGGGGATCAGGTGGGAAGGTAAAGTTGAGATGGAAGGTCAGCCAGCATCTAATTGAATAGTGGAGTCAGCACAAGATCCTTCCCCTACTTCTATTCATTACATTGTGGGGGAAGCCAGCAATGTACATGAGGTAGGAAGAGATAGATACATTGACAGGGGTGGATGAAATAAGGTGGGAGAACGCTCATGTGCAGAACAAACTTTGACCTGTGGGGCTGAATGGCCTGTTTCTGTACCACAAGAAAAATAAAAAATCTGTGTGAACTTGCAATTCTTCATTGCATCCAAATTGTTGATACAGAGCCTGAAAAAGCAATGCCCTTGCCAGTGATTTCCATGGAACTCCAGCTTATGAGCTGCCATTGTCAATAAATCCCCCCCCCCCAGAAAAAACACACTTGGAATCATAGAATCCCTACAGTGTGGAACTAGGCCATTCAGCCTATCGAGTCCAGACTGACCCTCCAAAGAGCATCCCTCTACCCTGTCCCTATAACTCTGCATTGTCCATGGCTAATCCACTTAACCCATGCATTCCTGGACACTATAGGAAATTTAGCCTGGCCTATTCACTTTACCTTTTGGACTTGAACAAAACTAAATGGCAATCAGCCCTAAAGTCTACACACCATTCCTAGGGGTCATACCTTTTCAAATGGCCTTTTCTAGGATTAGTTATTGAAGGTGTTTTGGAAATCAATCGGCACGTACAGAGACGTTGTTTGTATTTGCTCCCTGTTCTGAGTTTTCTCAGCTTCCTGATCAATTTCTAACAGTGGGGAAACAAATCAGCCGGTCATTATCATGCTGCTGTCTGTGGGATCCTTCTCTGTACAAAGTGGCCCACATCTGTTCCAACCAGTCAGCAGGCAAGATTCCCCAAGGTTTGACAGGTCCAGGCAGGATCTGTCAAATTTTTACGTTCCCATTTGAGGATGGGTGAATTGGCTCCCTTTCTTTATGCACACATCCCCTTCATTGGGGACAAGGTTAATTTGAGATAGAGTCCTTCCCTTGTGGATATCTTTCTCCCAGACCAAATGAATGTTTGCTTTTAAAGGAACATTTTAACCAGATTTGCTTGTGTTAACAAAAGAGTGACTTTAGCAAGAAGAAGTGAGTCCATAGAAAAAGATAAAGGTTGAAAATGGATATACAGTAGCGCCTTGACTTATGAACCTAATCCGTTCCCGAACTGAAACGTTTGCGAACTGAATCAATTTTCCCATTGTTCAGATATTTCCAGAGTCTTTTCTCTTTTTTGTCTCTTGGAGGTTGGTGATGCCACAAGAAAACAATCCAGAGAAACTTGTTTTTTACTTTGTTGCAGAATTTTCCGAAAATGGGACATCACATTGTCATTTAAAATGTTCACTGCTCTGTTGGTCACAGTTTTGTTAGGGTGATGCCTCTCAACAAAAGCCTGGCACTTCACTCCATTTGCTACAAATGTCTTTGACTTGAACACTCACTACATCTTCCCTCTCTTCTTCCTCCCCTCCAGAATGCTCCTGCTGCATAACCTTCACCTGCTCCTGTTGCAATTCAACAAGATCTTCTGTGCTGAGTTCTTGTCTGTGGTCCTCCACCAGCTACGTCACATCATCCTCATCGACCTCCAAGCCCATATTTTGGCCCAGGGTCACAATCTCGTTCACTACATTTACTGATGTCTCCTCTTCAAAACCCTCGAAGTCTCTCTCAGGTACACAATCTGGCCAAAGTTTCCTCCAGGCTGACTGCAACGTATGGAAAGAGACCTCGCTCCATGCCTTATCAATAAGGCTTATGCAGTGGAGGACATTAAAGTGGTCCTTCCAGTACTGACCATGGGTCAAATCTATGTCATTGGTGACCTGGAAACACCTGGCAAACAGAGCCTTCGTATATAATTGTTTGAAATTTGCAATGACATTCTGGGCCATGGGTTGGATGAGAGGAGTGGTATTGGGAGGAAGGAACCTTTACTTTTATGAAGTCGTGTTCAATGTCCAAGTCTTCTTCAAATTTGGAAGATGGGCAGGAGCATTGTCCATTACTAGAAAACACTTAAGTGGCAAATTATTTGTTTCAAGATATTCCTTGACAGCTGGTGCAAAAACTTCCGTCAACCATTCCATAAAAATCATTTGCATGACCCAAACCTTGCTATTCACCTTCCACATTACCGGGAGTTTAGCCTTCAACACGCAAGGTTTAAAAACGCGAGGATTTTCAGAGTGGTAGACTAACAGAGGCTTAACCTTGCAATCCCCACTTGCATTCGCGCACAATAAAAGCGTTAACCTGTCCTTCATTGGTTTGTGGCCCGGTAGTGCCTTCTACTCTTGGGTTATGTAGGTCCTTTTGGGCATTTTTTTCCAGAAAAGTCCAGTTTCATCACAGTTAAAAACTCGATGTGAGGCATAACCTTCATCTTCAACAAACTTATTGAATTCCTTCACAAAGTCCTCCGCTGCCTTTTTGTCCGAACTAGCCGCTTCTCCGTGCCTTATTACACTATGGATTCCAGCTCGTCGACGAAATTTATTAAACCAGCTTCTGCTGGCTTTAAATTCTTCAACGCTAGCAGTACTTGTACTCGACAGTGTCGTCAACAAATCACGGTGTATGTGTAGAGCATTCTCGCAGATTATAGTCTCGTTAACACTATCTCCAGCAAGCTCTTTTTGATTTATCCAAACTAATAATAATTTTTCAACCTCGTCTAACAATTTAGGCCTTTGCTTCATTAAAATAGTCACTCCTTTAGCCACGTCAGCTGCCTTTAGTGCCTTTTTGTTCTTTAGGATAGTACAGATAGTTGATTTCACCATGTCATACTGCATAGCGAGATCAGATACGCGAGCACCATTCTCCTGTTTAGCTATTATTTCCTTCTTCGCTTCTACAGTAATATGTTTAGGCTTCTTAACACCACTAACACTACCACTTTTCACTTTCTTGGGAGCCATAATGAGGGCTACTCTAATGCAAAAAACAAAAAAAAAGCATAAGAATGCTTGGACGTTGGATGTTCACAGCGCGCGCACCAAAGACGAACTGAATGAGATCACACGGGGCCCGAGAGCTTTTGCGTTCAAAGCGCGTGTAGACAAGCAGAACAATGACAATGAAACCACGGGCTTTTTGCGTTCGTACCTTCATTTGTACCTTGAATTTCGTACGTACTTTGAAGCAAAATTTTACTTGCAATCCTGTTCGTAAACCGATTTGTTCGTGAACGGTGTCGTTCGTATGTCGAGGCGCTACTGTATTTAGAGTAAAGAGAAGACCCTTTAGAACGGAAATAAGGAGAAACTTCCTTAACCAGAGAGAGGTGAGTCTATGGAATCCATTACCACAGAAGGCTGTGGAGGCCAGGTCATTGAGTACATTTAAAACAGAGGTGGATAAGTTCTTGATTGCCAAGGGGATCAAAGGTTACGGGGAGAAAGCAGGGAAATGAGATTGAAAAACCTATCAGCCATGATCAAATGGTGGAACAGACCTGATGGGCCAAATGGCCTAATTTCTGCTCCTATGTCTTATAGTCTTATGGTTTTACCGATCAGTTTCTGAGTCTTTGTAAAGAGTAGATGATAGAATATTGCAACATTGGATGGCATCATTACCATTCACGTTGTGGAAGCAATGGACTCCATTGGAGTGTTATTACCATTGGACTGTTGACCCAGGAAATGTTCTGGGCACCCGGCTTTGTATCCTACCATGGTAGATGGTGGAACTTGACTTCAATAAATACCTGGACTTAAGACTCTCATGAGGACTATGAATCCATTGCTATTGCCAGGAAAATTCCCATCTGGTCCTATTGGGAAGAAAGCTCTCATCCATACCTGGTCTGACCTACATGGCCTATAACTGCCTCTGGGCAATTAGGGATGGGCAATAAATGCTGACCTACCTAGTGGTGCCTTCATCCCATGAAAGAATAAAAAATTATTGATTGTTGAACAGTTGATTTCAACAATCTAACTTTGCAGGTTGATTCAAATGCTTTTGTCCTGGTTTCTTTTGATGGTAGTAAGCTGGTAACACTCAGCGTAACATAGATACTCCCTCTTTTACCTGCAATGCAGGGGTGATTAATGGCTGCTCTCAAACTGTGATCCTTGCAGTACAGTAATCTGCACACCTGTACATTAGGCCACTAACAGACAGATTTGGGGTTGTAGTCAGTTTTTGGCCAAACTTTCTAGATATCCTTGGAAGGATAGAACACAATCATGTCTGCAAGAGATGGCTTCCTGATGGGGTGAGAGGAAAGGGGTTAAATACTGTTCTCTTGATATCTCTTCCTTTTCGTTATTTCGGTTTGAGTTTCCCTGACTCTGTGCAGGTGTGATATTTCACCAAACAGGACCATGCCAGACAGTCACTGAATTTACTATTTGAAGTCAGTTGTCAGCTGGACCAAAGCTCTGCTTTAAAAGTCCCTGTTGGAATTAAAAGACCGAGATGCTTTTAAATAGTTCACAGCTTTGATCTGTTGTCATGACACTTAGCAACAGTAGCGACATTTCAACAGTGCTCCATTTACCATGAAGGCTTTGAGTCGTTGAGTGCTTGCAAGGGGTGCTAGGTAAGTGCAATTTCCTTTACCTCACTTCTAAGCTTGGAAAAGAAAAAGAAATTGTATTTTGGTTTGTAAACCACCATTGTAAGAAATGCAGAGCCAATTTAAGCACAGCGAGCTCTCACAAACAGCAGTGCAGCAGTGCGGTGTTGTTGGAATGACAAATGTTGGCCCAGGTAGAGCACTTTTGCTCTTCCTTAACCCAGTGGAAGCTGGATATCTTTTTAACCTTCACCCATCAGGACAGGCAGAACCCTCAGTTCAACATTTCAACTGAGAGATGGGATCTGCCTCAAAACAGCATTGGGCGTGCCAGGACTGATGTAGCTCTCAGGAGTGAGATTTAAACTCATGTTTTCGTCGTGGAGAAACAAGACTGCTTCCAACTGAGCCACAGCCAGCAGGGGCAGTGACAGAGGCAACACTTGATGCTATGATGTAATTTTCATGTTGCTGCAATACTTTAGGTGAAGAGCTAAAAAAAAGAGTCTTAAATTCACAGGAAAATACTGCCTTTCTGTCTCTGAAAATTGCCATTAGCATGTATTTTGTTTGCTTCCCTCTTGCTATCCTCAGTGTAGTTCTTTTGACCTCTGTTCCAAGGAGGAGGGGGTGGTGTTGGTGGCTTTTCCCACTTTGTTTCAACTTGCTTTCCCACGGAACTTTCACACGAACTAAGTATCTGCTCCCAGAGGATAATCTGGGAGGTTTCTGCTGCATCCTTCTCCCTCCCTTGAGCACAGACTCTGTGTTGCATATAAGCACAGCACAAAACGAAAGCAAGACAAGAAAGAAGGGAAGCAGTGGGTAGGGCGGGTGAAGGGAGAAGTGAAAATGTGAATTTCCACCTTGCCCTTACCCTGACCCCACACCATTCATATTGAGACATTTTTTAAAAAAGTATCATCAAGTTCAAAACAACTTGAATTTGTGCTGGGTTTTACATAAAATATTTCAAGATAATCAATGAGCATATCGTCAATAATTATTTTGACACAATGTGACCAGGACGAGTGACAAAAAATGTGGACAAAGGGATTGTTTTAAAGAAAATCCAAAGGGAGGAGAGAGCGGTGGAAAGGTTTTGATGGGAATTACTTAACTCAAGCAGATGGGCTCTTGTGGTACATGGTAGTGGCCATACCTGTAGCCTTGGTTCAAGTCCCACCTGCGCCACAGGCATTTCTCAAAATCTCTGTGCAAATAGAGTCATAGAGATGTACAGCATGGAAACAGACCCTTCCATCCAACCCGTCCATACCGACCAGATATCCCAACCCAATCTAGTCCCATTTACCAGCACTTGGCCCATATCTCTCCAAACCTTCCTATTCATATTCACATCCAGATGCCTTTTAAATGTTACAATTGTACCGGTCTCCACCACTTCCTCTGGCAGCTCATTCCATACACGCATCACCCTCTGTGTGGAAACGTTGCCCCTCAGGTCCCTTTTAAATCTTTCCCCTCTCACCCTAAGCCTATGTCCTCGAGGTTTGAACTCCCCCACTCTGGGGAAATGACCGTTGACTAATCACCCTATCCATGCCCCTCATGAAACCTTATTTAAGTAGGGGTCACTATTTTAAAATAAGGAATTGCCCATTTGAGACAGAGATTAGGTGATTTTTTTTCTCTCACAGAAGGTTATGAGTATTTGGAGCTCTCTTTCTCCAAAGCTAGCAGAATCTAAGATATTGCACATTTTTGAGATAGGGATAGATAGATTCCCGGTGAGCAAGGTGTTGAAAGGTTATCGGAAGTTGGTGGGAATGCAACTAGATCCGCCACGATCTTATTGAATAACGTGGCAGGCTTGAGTGACCCACTCCTGTTCCTGGTTTGCATGTTCGTATAAATGCTACTCCCCTATAACCTGTCCCCTTCAAGTATTTAAATGCTATGATCATGGCTGATCCTCTACCTCAATGCCATATTCCCGCTTTCTCCCATAATTTTTAATGCCTTTAAAATCTAAAAATGTATCGATCACTTTCTTGAATATAAATAGTAGCTTAGCTCCAAAGACTTCTGTGGTCGAGGATTCAACTGGTTCACTCTTCTTCAAGTGAAGAAAGCTTTTCTCATCTCAGTCCTAAAAGGTCCACCCTTTATCCTGAGACTGTGTGTGCCCTACTTCTACACTTCCCAACCAATAACCTTCTCCCGGCAGCTAGTCTGCCCAGCCTTGTTAGAATCTTATACAATTCTAAATTCTGGTGTAACCCAGTTGAAGCAATCTCTCCACGTAGGACAATGCTGCCATTCCCAGATTCGGCCAAATGAATCTCCACTGCACTCCCTCAATAGCAAGTATATCCCTTCCTAGGTGGGGAGACCAAAACTGCAGCAAAACTCACCAAGGCCCTGTATAACCACAGCAAAACATCCCTGTTTCTGAACTCAAGTCCTCTTGCAAAAAAGGCCAATATACAATTTGCCTTGTTAATTGCTAGCTGCATCTGTTTACATTCACTGACTGGTGTACAACAACCAAATGCCTTTGTTGTCCACAATTCCCAATATTTCTCTCTTCCTTGCTGTTTTTCACACCGAAGCAGGTAACTTCACACTAAGCCATTTTGTACTGCATCTGCCTTGTGTTTGTCCATCACTCAACTTGTCCATATCACTTTTCAACTTCCTTACAAATCACAATCCTGCTCAGTTTTGTGTCATCAGCAAACTTGGAGATTGGTCTTGGTTTACTCAGCCGGGTCAGTTATTTATAATATATATATATATATATATTATGGTAATAGCTGGGTAAGCACTGATCCTTACTGAGTTTATGCTGACTCACCAGAGCAATGGTAATAGCTGGGTAAGCACTGATCCTTACTGAGTTTATGCTGACTCACCAGAGCAATGGTAATAGCTGGGTAAGCACTGATCCTTACTGAGTTTATGCTGACTCACCAGAGCAATGGTGCACAGTCAGAGATGCTCTCTTTTGAATGAGACTTTAAACTGTGGATCCATTTGCTCCTTTACGTAGATGTAAATGATCATGTTGGATTTGACAACTTGAACTCATAAAGCCTGGGTATCTAGCTAGTGCACTGACATAGAAGCAATCTTAAATGGGCTGTTGGTACTCACAGAATGCTACCTCAAGACTCAATACTTCTAACAGAGCTAGAGAGAGGGGGGAGAGGGAGTAAACATTGCAGTCCTGATTAACTGAGCTTCTCTGTTTTACTGCAGGGAGATGCAAACAAACAGTGAAATCTGTGACAGCCACCTTGTGTAGTTTATGGACAGTAAAGACAGACAGCGCCAATTTGTTTAATGGTTATAAATGTTCACCAGCTCCAGCTACAGGTTTTCAGATGAGATATTAAATCAAAGGTCCATGTACCCACTCTCGTGAATGTAAAAGATCTCACAGTCACTATTCTATAGAAACCTGTTCATTATATAATTGCTTTTTGTGGGATCCTTTCCTGCATTAACACGGAGGTTATGCTCGGAAAGTCCACCGCTGACTGTAAGTGTATTGAATTATCCTGTGACATAATGGAAGGTGTGCTGTGTTAGATTCCCCAACGTTATTAACAGGGAATATTGTCGATTCCCTCTGCATCACATCCTGTACAAACATAATGCAGTCCTGAGGGAGTGCTGCTCTCACTGGAAGTACTATTTCTTGGATGGGGACATTAAACTGAAGACTCTGTCATCATTCCCTGTTGACTGCGATCTCAGGTGGGTATGAAAGGTCCCCCAGCTACAAATCCACAGAAGAAAGTTACACCTGGCAAAAAGATGTATCCCTCAAGCAATATCACAAAGACTTGTAAATCTGGTCAGTATCACATTTGTCTGAGGGAGCTTTGCTGTTTGCGAATTGGGTGTCATCTTTTCTACATTGCAGCAGTAATTACGCTCTGAGTGCTGCAGAAATTCAGCAGGTCTGGCAGCGGCTGTGGAGAAAGAAACACAGTTAATATTTCGAATCATCTTCAGAAGTATTCCATTGGATTGTGAAGTGACTGGAGACATCCAGTGGTTGTGGAAATCTCTGCATAAATACATGTCTTTCTTTTAACTTCTGGAATGGAATATGTGTGAGAGATTCACTGGCATCCACCTCCTCCCTATTCATACTTCATTTGTATATTCATTCATGGCTTGAGGGACCGTGCTGTGAACTCTCTTGAGACTGAGGCAGACACAGATATTTAAAAAGATACGTATTTAACTCCTTTGGGACATGTATGCTGACACAATCCGTTGCTACCATTTGCAGATCATAAAACTGTATGAAATAGGAGCAGAAACAGGCCATTCAGTCCACTGAGACTGTACTGCCTTTCAACAGAATTATGGCTGATTTGATAATCCTCAACTCCATTTCCCTGCCTTTTCCCTATAGCCATTGATTTCCCTTCATAGTCAAAAAAATCTGTCTATCTCAGCCTTCAATACACTTAATGACCCAACCTCCACAGCACTCTGT
Source organism: Chiloscyllium plagiosum (assembly GCF_037043375.1). Taxonomy (NCBI): domain Eukaryota; kingdom Metazoa; phylum Chordata; class Chondrichthyes; order Orectolobiformes; family Hemiscylliidae; genus Chiloscyllium; species Chiloscyllium plagiosum. The sequence continues at coordinate 12,478,751 of NW_028270153.1, forward strand.
AGTCAAGAATTCCACTGATTCATTATTCTCTGAGAGAAGAAATTCTTCCTTATCTCTGTCATAAATGTGTAAGCCCTTATTCTGAGACTATGTCCTCTGGCCCTCGACTCTCCCACACAGAGAAACATTTTCACATCCACACTGATCTATTCTGAGGAAGTATCATTGAACCTGAAATGTTAACTCTGCTTTCTCTCCACAGATGCTGCCAGACCTGCTGAGCCTTTTCAGGAATTTCTGTTGATGCTCCTGATTTCCAGCATCCTCAGTTATTTTGTAATTAACTCATTGCCACATCTCTCTATCAATATATCTACCTTGAAAACGTTTTGCTCCTCTCTCCAACAGATTTCCATTCCAATCATTTTTCTTGTCCATCTTCTTATCCAGATGCCTTGTAAATGTTGTACCAGCCTCCACCACTTCCTGTGGCAGCTTGCGCACCACCCTCTGCATGAAAAAGTTACCCCTTAGGTCCCTTTTAAATGTTTCCCCTCTCACCGTAAACCTATTTCCTCTAGTTTTGCACTCTCTAACCCTGGGAAAAAGACCTTGGTTTTTCACCCTATCCATTCCCCTCATGATTTTATAAACCTCTAAAGGGTCACCCCTCAGCCTCCGATGCTCTGGGAAAAAAGCCCCAGACTATTCAGCCTCTCCCCAGTAACTAAAACACTCCAGTCCCAGCAACATCCTTGTAAATAGAATCATTGTGTCAGAGAGATGTACAGTATTGAAGCAGACCCTTCGGTCTAACTCATCCATGCTGACCAAATATCCTAAATTAATCTAGTCCCATTTGCCAGCATTTGGCCCATATTCCTCTACACCCTTCCTATTCACATACCCATCCAGATGCCTTTTAAATGCTGTAATTGTACCAGCCTCCACCACTTCTTCTGGCAACTCATTCCATACCCAGACCACCCTCTGCATAAAAAAGTTGCCCCTTATGTCCCTTTTAAGTGCTTCCTCTCTCAACCTAAACCTATGCCCTCTAGTTCTGGACTCCCTCCCCCCAGGAAAAAGACCTTGTCTATTTACCACCCATGCCCCCCATTCTTTTCTGTATCCTCCCAAGTTTAACAATATCCTTCCGATACAAGAATGACCAAAATTGTAAGCAGTTTTCTAAAAGTGGCCTCTCCGAGCCCTGGAATTCTAGCATCAAATAAACAACTTTGTGAATATAGATGGCATATTAATTATGTGCAAAAATGCATTTGTTATATAAAGCATGAACATCATTTTGAAAACTGACTTTTTGCAATGTCCTTAATTGTGTAACATTTTCCCTTAATGATAAGAAGCTATATTTGATTGCAAAATCAAAATAATGCAAGCTCTTGATTACTCAGAATAGTTTCGGGGATTGAAAGCCAAATTAACCTCTTGAGTAATGATGTTACTGTTGTAATCCATTACAGAGCATGGGCATTAACTCACTCTTCTCTGGTCGTCCGTGTAAACATGAGATTTCACAACTGTCTTCTCAGAAAGTGCGATGAGCCAGAGGATAGCTGAAGATCAGGATTAATCTTGGAACAATGGAGTTTCTGTTGGCATTCAGTTCTTCCCTGTTCTCTGAAAAGACAGGGCTGACCCTCTGCAGTCAGTGGTCCAGTGGGTGGAATCTTACAGGAGTCTGAACGATGTGGGTTCTGGCCTGATTTGAGGACAAGCAGGAGGCTGGAAAAACACAGTAAGCCAGGTGGCATCAGGAGGTGGAGTAGTCAATGTTTTGGATTACACCCGAAGTGTTGACTTCTCCAGCTCAGCTTTCCAGTTTACCAAGCTCAGCAAACAAGCTCAACGCCAAGAATTCTTGACAAGGAACTCAGAGCAGGTACCTGGCAATGACAGCTCGCCACTTGATCCAAGGGATCTCAGTGTGGGACACTGAGCACCAACCTCTCAGGGCACACTCTACGGGCACCAGCTACATGCAGCCCAGTATCTCGGAACCCAAAGGGCAAATCTCAGATCTACTTCTATTGGGCTGCACTGCAAACAGTCATTGTAATGCTGCAGTAAGGACTACTCTACCAGCTCATGGATTCGGCCAGGCTACATCTCTGGACTCTTCACCCACTCTCACAGCACTCACACCCTCTGAGCCAACCTGGATGCTCACAGTTTCCCTGCCAAGGATGCAGAAGTTATGTTGCAGCTATATAAAGCCCTGGTTAGACCCCCATTTGGAATACTGTCAGCAGATTTGGGCACCACAGGACGGTTATATCGGCTTTTGAGGGAGTACAGTTTACAAGAATGACACATATACTTCAGGAGTTAAGTCATGAGGAGAGATTATGCAAATTAGGTTTTCTCTAGAATTTAGAAGGTCAAGGTGTGATCTGGTTAAAGTCTTCCCAATATGACAGGAAAAGACAGGCTAGATGAAGACAAATTATTTCTACTTGTCGGGGGTTCTAGATCTAGGGGTATACTTTAACAATTAGGGCCAGACTGCTCAGGAGAAACATTAGGAAGCACTTCTATACACAAGGGTGGTAGATATTTGAAACTCTCTTCCACAAGTGGCACGGTGGCTCAGTGGTTAGCACTTCAGCCTTACAGCACCAGGGACCCAGGTTCAATTCCCATCTCAGGCGACTGTCTGCGTGGAGTTTGCACATTCTCCCTGTATCTGAGTGGGTTTCCTCCCACAATCCAAAGATGTGCAGGTCAGGTGAATTGGGCATGCTAAATTGCCCGTAGTGTTAGGTGCATTAATAAATGTAGGGGAATGGGTCTGGGTGGGTTACTCTTCGGAGGGTCGGTGTAGACTTGTTGGGCTGAAGGGCCTGTTTCCACACTGTTGGGGATCTAATCTAATCAAACAAACAGCAGTGGAGGAGGTGCTAATTTTAAACCTGAGATGGATAAATCTTTGTCAAGCAAAGGTGTTAAGGGACATGGGATAAAGGGAGATATATTGAGTTGGGCCACAGCTCACCCATGATCTCATTGAATGGTGGAACAGGCTCAAGGGGCTGAATGACCTTCTCCTGTTCCTATAGTCCTGTGCCTTGACTTGCCTTTGTGCTCATTGCCCCCTCAGCCAGAGATACCAGGCTCAGAGTACAGCTGGATTGCCATGCCACTGAGCACTTGGCAGGACCGTCATCAGTCCTCATTCAAATCAAGGGCAAAGCCTTCAGGTCCCAAAACAGTAAGACAACGGCAACCTCTGATACCAGTCATTGACAGTGAGCCCCTTGGAGCAGTCAAAGTCCAGGATCCTCTCAAAATAAGAGGTGGGGAGCCAAATATTGAGCACTACACAATCCAATGTGACTCTTTCCATCCTATTGTGGGCAGTCTTCTTCCTGGAATGAGAGTGAGGTAGTTGTTCCAGGAGGTGAAAGTTATTGGCACTGCAGGTGGGGAGCTGTAGGCAGTGTGGAGGGGATGCAGGGTTCGTGAGGTCAAAGGTTGGGATGAATGAAATCAATTGGGGACAATGTTGCTGGCAACAGAGAGAATGGTAGAGCAGAAACCTTGCTGGGATGTGGGCACAGATAGAGTGAGTGATTAGATAGATTAGACAGATAACTTACAGTGTGGAAACAGGCCCTTCGGCCCAACAAGTCCACACCAACCTGCCGAAGCGCAACCCAAGCAGACCCCTACATTTACCCCTTCACCTAATACTACGGGCAATTTAGCGTGGCCAACTCACCTAACCTGCACATTTTTGGATTGTGGGAGGAAACTGGAGCACCCGGAGGAAACCCACGCAGACAAGGGGAGAATGTGCAAACTCCACACAGAGAGTCGCCTGAGGCAGGAAATGAACCTGGGTCTCTGGCGCTGTGAGGCAGCAGTGCTAACCACTGTGCCACCGTGCCGCCCAAGTGTGGGATATCAGAGAGAAGATGGCAAAATGGAGGAGAGCTTTGACCTTCCTCCTACATTGCTGGGCATTCCTCCAGACAGCTGAGACTGCACTGTCCTTGGTGGCGACCTCTCACCAGATTGTCATTGTCTGGTGTCATGATGTCTACTTCTGGTCCTGGGGGATGAGGAAGTCCTGCATCTGCACCATCTCTTCCACCAGGACATCCAGGTCCCTGCTTACAAAGCAAGGCACCAATGTCACCAATTTCCCTCTGTCAGGTATACCCGTGCGAAACAGCCACAGACTGACTGTGTTCTGAGGAAGGGTCACCCAACCCACAGCATTAACTTTGATTTCTCTTTACAGATGCTTCCAGACCTGCTGAGCTTTTCCAGCAACCTCTGTTGTTGTTACAAATTAATGGTGCTTAGCTATGTGTGCTACAAGTGGCACCAGGGTGAGGGTACTGGCCTTTTGGCAGATATCCACAGAGTTGTGAGTGGTTCTGGGAAGGGTGTATGCTAGATTCAGACAAGAGGGACATCACAGGGGAGGGGAAAGGTAGTTAATGTGGCAAAGTTCAGTAAGATGCAATGAGAAATCTTGCTCACCCTCTCAGCAAGAATCTCTCCAATAAACTCACGACTGAGCCGAGAAAAGTACCATTCAGCCCATTGTTTCTGACCTGTGTCTTCGGCTGCCAAGGGTGTATACTCTCACTGCTGCACCATCCCCCCAACCTTCTCTGCCTCTAACTCTCTCAGCACCTTGACTTCACTCCCACTCCTAACTCATTGACATAACCTTTGCTCACTTGCCTTAACATTTCCGATAGCTCAACATCAAATTGATTTCCATGATGCTCCTTGGCAAGCTTCACTGTGTTAGAAGATGCTATACAAATGCATAAGAGTGTCCCTTCTGCTGTTCACAACAAACAAGGTATTGACTACACCCAATTAGCATACACCTGCAAAACTCATATCACTGTGTCTAATCACTCTGTGATTCTGCAATTGGTCAGTATTTGCTGGAAAATGCTGAAAGTGTTAGGAGTTGCACTGGCAACCAATTTAGTCAGTGAGGTTTGTGGTAACCTGAATTTGAGTAGCTACATTCATTAATACACTGATCCCTGTTCTATTCAGTCAGAAAGAACATGTACACAGACTTCACCTCTTTCACCTCAGTTAAATAAGGGATAGCATTTGCTGGTTCATTTCTCTGGCAATGCCCTATCCAATCAGTCAACCTGCATGGTTTATAAATTGAACAAAACCTGACAATTAACTGTCAATCAGCACTGACGGCTGCATTCTTAATGGCAACACGTCTATAGTCCACTTGTCAAGCAATTTGCACTCTCCCCGATGAAGTATAAATTCTAATTTCCTCTTGATTTTGTATTATTGTAAAATGTCCTATCAGTGCAAGATGAAAACTTTTGACAAAATGCATCTTTTTTCAGTAATACTTTGATGAAAGTTATTGTGGCCACCAAAGATCCCTTTAATTTCTCTTTCCCATGTCCATCCATATACTGTCTCTTTAAAATTCTCATGTGATCTTGTATAAACACATCTTAAAGGAACTGTTGTGCCAAATATCGTTTACTGCACTTAAGTGGCAATATCAATAACCTTGTTTTAGACTAAGTGCAACTGAACTGGCTGACAGACTACACTATAAATATTCCATTGTGAGTGCAGCCTGAGCACACTGAGAATCTTAGTCTGACCCGGAGAAAAAGGCCGTGATTGGGCCCAATATGCCTATTTAGTCCCTAGGCAAGATCTATCCAATTAATCTTACTATCCTGTCTTTTACCCATAGCCTGGCAACTGTTCCTCCTCCATTGTTTAAGTATTTGCCCAATACCTTTTTTGAAATTATTATTTAAGCAGCTGTCAGGCAGCAAATATCAATCATTAATTGCTGGAAAAGCTCAGAGGGTCTGGCAGCGTCTGTGGAGGGAGAAACAGAGTCAATTGCTCTTTTTCAGTTCTCGAAACATTAACTCTGTTGGGGATAGAGTAGATTAAATAGTATAGATGAGAATAATTAGGTGCTTGATTTTGACCAGCATGGACTCGACGGGCTGAAGGGCCTTTTTCTGTGTAGCAAAAGGTGAAGTTGTCATAGTCCTACCACACCGTGGGGCTGCACTGTCAGTAGAGAGATATGACTCTCATAGAGAGAAACAACGGAGGGTGGTTTAACCTGAGGGTCACCACACTACAGGCAAGGGAGGAGGTTGAGGAGAGTCTTTCATGGTAACCTTGGTCAGTGCAGGAATTGAACCCATGCTGTAGACCTCCTCCAAATTTCTGTCTTCACAGATGCTGCTAACCCTGCAGAATTTCTCCAGCAATTTCTGTTTGTATTTCAGATTTCCGCAATATCTTGCTTGAATTTGACCATTACAAATGAGAACTGACTGTGCGGAAAAAAATTCTCTTCAACCCCCCCCCCCATTTTGTTTGTTTTTTAATCAGTCTTCTCTAGTTACTGACACTCCAGCACGGTGGAAACATTTCACTTCGCAAAACCCTTCCTGATTTTGAAGAATGTTATTTTTAAGCCTCCTTTTGCTCTCAAGTGAGCAGTGACTCGAGGGTGAGGTATTACGTCGAGTCTGAGAAGGCAGGATTCTGGCTGTGCACCTCAGTAAACACAGCCTCTTCCTGTGATTGTGGTTTGCACACAGAGTTAACGTTTCATCACAGCAGATTGTGCAACCCTGGGAGATGCTGACTGGCATCTGGGAAGAGGATGTGAGTGTGCAGGGAGTGGGAGAGCGGAGAGACCCGAGACCGATTTACCAGAGAAAGATTCTTCCTTTGGAAAGTTGCCAAAGTTTCCCAGGAGGAGACAGGGTTGAGTCGCCCCTGGGCAGGATGTGAGGAAGCTCTGTCTCATGAGGCGAAGAATGAGAAGCTGTGACGGTTTCCCAGATGAGAACCTATTGCACAGTCAGCCCTGTTAATCAGTAACCTGCTTTATCCAACACTTCATTCACACTGGTTAAACCTATTAGCAGTTATTAGGATGGCACGGTGTCTCAGTTGTTAGCACTGCAGCCTCACAGCACCAGGGACCCAGGTTCGATTCCAGCCTTGGGTAGCTACATGCATTAATATACAGGACCCTGTTCTATTCTGTCTGTGTGGAGCTTGTATATTCTCTCTGTGTTTGCGTGGTTTCCTCCCACAATCCAGAGATGTGCAGATTATGGGGATTGGCCATGCTAAATTGCCCATCGTGTGTGGAGTTGCCATTGGAGTTAAACAAATGGGGTGGGATGTTCTTTGGAGGTTTGGTGTGGGCTGAATGGCCTCTCCCCGCACTATAGGGATTCTATGAATTTAAAATACCAAACCAAGCTGAAGAGTGAAGTATTATTGTTTACAGATAGCACTTCAATTCTGATTGCAGCATAAAGAATATTCTTAAAGTCTATCCAGTTAATCTAACTCTTCTGTTCTTTTCCTATAGCCTTATAATTATTCCTCCTCTTTATCTAATTCTTTTTGTTTTGAAAATTATTGTTTAGTCCGCTATCCAGCAGCAAACTTCATATCATTAATTGCTGGAGAAACTCAGCAGGTCTGGCAGCGTCTGTGGAGGGAGAAATAGAGTTAATGACACTTCTTCAATTTTTGAAATGTTAACTCAGTGTGAGGAGAACTTGACACTTATATTATATTGCGGTTACTTCCCACAGAATGACTCCTAAACTCCCCCAACCAAATTCACATTTTTCACTAAGCAACTAGATATGTCAATTTTTTGTTAGACTTTAATACAATGTTTCCACCCTCGTTTTTCAGAATGTTTAAAATGCAGCAAGGATTGGTGCTGGGTCCACTGCTTTTCATCATTTATATAAATGATTTGGATGTGAGTATAGGACATGTCGTTCATAAGTTTGCAAATGACATCAAAATTGGAGGTGGAACGGACAGTGAAAAAGGTTACCTCAGAGTACAACAGGACCTTGATCAGATGGGTCAATGGGCTGAGGAGTGGCAGATGGAGTTTTGTTTAGATAAATGTAAAGTCTTGCATAATAATAAGGCAAACCAAGGTAGGACTTATATGGTTAAAGGTAGGACCCTGGGAAGTGTTGCTGAGCAGAGACTTAGAGGTGGCGGTGCACAGTTCCTTGTAAGTGGAGTTGCAGGTCGACAGGATGGTGAAGAAGGCATTTGGCACGCTTGCCTTCATTGATCAGTGCATTGAGTTTAGGAATTGGGATGTCATCTTACTGCTGCAGGACATTGGTGAGGCTACTTTTACAATACTATATCTAATTCTGGTCTCTCTGCTATAGGAAAGATGTTGTTAAACTTGAAAGGGTTCAGAAAAGGATTTACAAGCGTGTTGCTGGGATTGGAGGGTTTGAGCTATTGGGAGGGGCTGAATATGCTAGGTGTCTTTTCCCTGGAGCGTCAGAGGCTGAGAGGTAACCCTTATAGAGGTATATAAAATCATGAGGGGCATAGATAGGGTAAATAGACAAGGTCTTCTCCTCAGGGTGGGGAGTCCTAAGCTAGAGGGTTTAAGGTGAGAGGGGAAAGATTTAAAAAGGACCTAAGCGGTAACCTTTTCACACAGAGGGTGGTGCATGTATGGAATGAGCTGCCAGAGGAGGTGGTGAAGGTTGGTACAATTATAACGTTTAAAAAGCATCTGGATGGATACATGCAAAGGTAGGGTTTTTGAGGGCAGATGCTGGTATTTGGCAGATTGTGCAATTCTCAGTCACCTGGGTAATGCTGACTGGCATCTGGGAAATGCATGCTGTTCGGAATGGAGGAGTTGGGCTGAAGGGCCTGTTTCCATGTTGCATGATTCTATGACACGATAAGACTGTTCTAAGCATTTACAACCTTTCAAGGAACAAATTCTTTCCTGTCTCTGTCTTAATGGGAGCCCTCTCATTCTCGATGCCTCCATAAAGGAACTGTCATCTCAGCATCTCAAACAAAAATAAAATACTGCAGATGTTGTGGATCTGAAATAAAAACAGAATACTGGAGAAACACATTGAGTCAGGCAACATCTGTGGAGAGGCAGAAACTGTTAACATTTCAGAACTGAAGAAAGAGGTGGAAAAGTAATGAATTTTATTCAGCATCTCAGCATCTCCTCTGTCAAACTCCCTCAACCTTATACATTTTAATGAGATCACTGTTGTATGTGTGTGCCTTACCTTTAAGAGAGTTCACCTCTAAGGACTTCATGTGCTCTAAGTACACAACATTGTCACTCCGCCTGACAATTATCTCTGGGTTTAGAAGCTGCACTCAGAGGAATCTGTTCCTTTGTTGTACCGTTTCTTTAATAACTTACAATGCCTTTTGTTGTTTTAAGTAAATGGACCTGCAGAGTTAATCAATTCCTAATGACCAATTGACTGGCAATGTTCAAATGCACACATCACTGCCAATCGCATGGTTTATTTGTGTATTTACTGGGCTCTGCTATTTTATATGGAGAAGTGATTGTTTATTAAAATGTAAAACAGGGGTTGGGTGGTTGGAGTGGAATGTGCACCTCAATGACCTTAACCTTGCAACAGGAACCTGGAAAGTATTGGGTTTCCATGGCACCTTTCATTTCAAAGTTGCACCATGGAATGCTTCTCCCTCTACCCAAAAGATATTGGAGCCTCGATTTAACTTCTCACCAAAAAGACAGCATCTCAATCAGGAGTACCCTCTCAAGTCTTTTGTCAGTTCTCCAAGGTCTTAAGTGTTACTATTTTACCCTTGTATTTAGATCCCTCATTGGGCTCACCTCTCTTTCTCTCTTTCTCACTCACTCTCAATCTTCTCCCTCACTCTCATAACCAGCTCAGGCACAATATTAACCACCACCCAACTTGGCACTCTTATGTCTCTCATCTCCTTCAACTTGAAGCTCAGGTGAATTCATTCCTCGTTCACCTGCCCCCTTCACCATTGGCGCCCATGTCTTCAACTGGCCAGAGCCAAGTGATACTCTCTATGACTACTTAAGATTAGATTAGATTACTTTACAGTGTGGAAACAGGCCCTTCGGCCCAACAAGTCCACACCGACCCGCCGAAGCATAACCCACCCATACCCTTACATTTACCCCTTACCTAACACTACGGACAATTTAGCATGGCCAACTCACCTGACCTGCACATCTTTGGACTGTGGGAGGAAACCGGAGCACCCGGAGGAAACCCACGCAGACACGGGGAGAATGTGCAAACTCCACACAGTCAGTCGCCTGAGGCGGGAATTGAACCCGGGTCTCTGGCGCTGTGACGCAGCAGTGCTAACCACTGTGCCACCATGCCACCCACAAACTCTCCACTCATTTCACTTACCCCCCTCTTTTGGAAGCATTAACCTAATCTCTTTGTCCACTAAGTTACCATCTCCTAGTTTGATGTCTCTTACTTGGATGCATCTCTGTAGAGTAACTTATGCCTTATATCAACATTTAACAATCTCAATCATCACAGATTATTGCTGCGGTTAAAATAGTGCATTGCAACATTGAAAGAACAGACGTCAAGATTAATTCTGATGAGAGTCACTGGACTCGAAACATTAACTCAGCTTTCTCCCCATGCTGCCATGCCCACTGAGATTCAGCAGCAATTTTTGTTTTCACTTCAGGTTTTCAATGTTCAAAGTTCTTTGTTTTATTCAAGATTAGCTCATGTAAATTGTGACAAATCCTTAAACTCATTATGCTTTTGCTTTCCTGGAGTTTTAGTTGTAACAGACCACACAACCAAGAACCTAACCATCACTGCTTGACAGTTAATATCATTACCTTCGCTGAAGTCCCAACTGTCAGCATCTGGGGTTTACTACTGATCAGAATCGAAACTAGACCAGCCATAATAATATAGTGGCTACAAGTACAGATTAGAGGTGGGGTATTCTGAAGCACATAATTTACCTTTAGACTCCCCAAGCCTGTCTACCATTCACAAGGCACAAGCCAAGAGTAGGCTGGAATACTCCCCACTTGCCTGGATAAGAGTAGCTCCAGTACTTCTCAGGAAGCTCAGCACCATCCAGGACAAAGCAACCATCCTATTGGCACTCTATTCACCACCTTACTCACTCAGTCGCTCCGTTGACCACCAACACAGTCACAGCAGTGTGTGCCGTCTACCCGATGCAGTGCAACAACTCACCAGGACTCCTTCAACAATGCCTTCCAAATCCATGCCCCTTACCACCTTGAAGGACAACAGCAGCAGATACATGGCAACATCACTTCCACCTGCAAGCCATGATCATCCTGAGTTGGAAATATATCACTGTTCCCTCAGTGCCACCCTTCCTGACTGCCCTGTGATGTGGAAAAGCCGGTGTTGGACTGGGGTGGACAAAGTTAAAAATCACACAACATCAGGTTATGGTCCAACAGGTTTATTTGGAAGCACTAGCTTTCAGAGCGCTGCTCCTTCATCAGGTGGTTGTGGAGTATAAGACTGTAAGACACAGAATTTATAGCAAAAGATTACAGTGTCGTATAGAGATATATTGAACAAACCTGGATTGTTTAGTCTTTCATCTTTTAGAATGCAGGTTTCGGCTCAATAATATGTAAATCCCAGACCTTCTAGGATTTACCTATTGATGAACCAAAACCTGCATTCTAAAAGATGAAAGAATTAACAATCCAGGTTTGTTCAATACAGAGAAACCTCGATTATCCAGAGGACGTGGGTGGGAGTACAGGGGAACCTCGATTATCAGGACGTGATGGCCGGGCACTATTTCATTCGGATAATCAATTATTTGGTTAATCGATTAAATGCCTTTCCTCTGGGGCTCAGAGTTCTTAAAGGCTGTTCCCCGTTCAGAAGGCGATGCAGCAGCACAGAACACACCAAGGCATCACCCCCTAACCCCGTATAACACCGTTCCCCCGCCCCTACACTGTCTCCCCGTCCCCCAACCACAACCAACACCGCCCCCACCCCTAACATTGCCCGCCTGTCCACAACACCGTACAACACTGCCCCTCCGCCCCCACACAGTGCCCCCTGCCCACAACGCCACCCCCATCTTCAACACCACCCCATACTGCCCCCAACCGCGCAGTGCCCCCATCCCACAACCCCAACACCGACCCCCACCCCCAACACCACACAACACTGCCCCCCAACCACACAAAGCCCCCAAGCCGCAACCCCAGCACCGACCGCGACCCCCAACACCGCCCCACACTGCCCCCAACTCCACAGTCCCCCATCCCACAACCTCAACACTGACCCCCACCCACAACACCACCCCAACTGCCCCCAACCCCACAGTACCCCCATCCCACAACTCCAACACCGACCCCCACCCCAACACCACCCCACACTGACTCCCAACCCCACAGTGCCCCCATCCCACAACCCCAACAC